>NC_051163.1:112773270-112802022 GCF_013339745.2 Dermacentor silvarum
AGCAGCGGAAGAATTCTACACTGACCTGTACAGTGCCCAAAACAGCCAAGCTACTTTCATTCAAAATAGTGATGAACCGGATACAGAGGCTCCCTCTATAACTAGCGCTGAAGTGAAAAGGGCCTTGAAAGACATGACCAGGGGAAAAGCTGCTGGAGAAGATGGAATAACAGTAGATTTAATCAAAGATGGAGGAGATATCATGATTGAAAAGCTTGCGGCCCTTTATACGCAATGCCTCGCAACTTCACATGTACCAGAGAGCTGGAAGAACACCAACATTATACTAATCCATAAGAAGGGAGACGTTAAAGAACTGAAGAATTAGAGACCCATTAGCTTGCTTTCAGTATTGTATAAAATATTCACCAAGATAATTTCCAATAGAGTCAGGGCAACACTTGACTTCAGCCAACCAAGAGAACAGGCTGGCTTCAGGAAGGGATATTCTACGATGGATCATATCCATGTCATAAATCAGGTAATTGAGAAATCTGCGGAGTACAATCAACCTCTCTACATGGCTTTCATAGATTATGAAAAGGCATTTGATTCAGTAGAGATACCAGCAGTTATAGAGGCATTACGTAATCAAGGAGTACAAGAGGCATACGTGAATATCTTAGCAAACATCTACAAGGATTCCACAGCTACATTGGTTCTCCACAAGAAAAGTAGAAAGTTACCTATCAAGAAAGGGGTCAGGCAAGGAGACACAATCTCTCCAATGCTATTCACTGCATGCTTAGAAGAAGTATTCAAGCTCTTAGACTGCGAAGGCTAAGAAGTGAGGATCAACGGCGAATATCTCAGCAACCTTCGGTTTGCAGATGACATCGTCCTATTCAGTAACAATGGAGACGAATTACAACAAATGATTGAGCACCTTAATCGAGAAAGTGTAAGAATCGGGTTGAAGATGAATATGCAGAAGACAAAGATAATGTTCAATAGCCTGGCAAGGAACAAGAATTCAGGATCGCCAGTCAGCCACTAGAGTCTGTAAAGGAGTTTCTAATGCAGAACAACATAGCGGGCAACATGATGAATTCTACAGCATTACTGAGAGGGTAGCAGTCGTCGTAATAAAGCTGAATAGGAGGTACAAAATGAAGGTAGTACAAGCCTATGCCCCAACCGCAAGTCACGATGATGAAGAAATAGAACAGTTTTATGAAGAAGTTGAACTAGCAATGAGAAAGGTGCAAACTCAGTGTACTTTAGTCATGGGCGACTTCAATGCAAAAGTGGGGGGAAAGCAGCTTGGTGAGCAAGCAATTGGCAACTACGGCATCGATTCTAGGAATGCAAGAGGAGAGATGTTAGTAGAATTCGCGGAAAGGAATAGGCTCCGAATAATGAATACCTTCTTCAGGAAGCGCACCAACAGGAAGTGGACTGGAAAAGCCCTAATGGAGAAACAAGGAATGAAATAGATTTCACACTCTCTGCCGATCCAAGCATAGTGCAGTATGTAGAAGTGTTAGGTAAGGTTAAGTGCAGTGACCATAGGTTAGTGAGGTCTAGGATTTCTCTCAATTTGAAGAGAGAGAGAGAGAGAGTGAAATTAGTGAAGAGGAAACAGGCCAACCTAGAGGCAGTAAGGGTAAAAGCAGACCAATTAAGGAGTACGTTTATCTAGGTCAATTACTCACAGGGGACCCTGATCACGAGAAAGAAATTTACAGAAGAATAAAACTGGGTTGCAGTGCATACGGCAGGCATTACCAAATCCTGACTGGGAGCTTACCACTGTCGTTGAAAAGAAAAGTGTACAATCATTGCATTCTACCGGTGCTAACATCATCATCATCATCATCATCAGCCCATATTTTTATGTCCACTGCAGGACGAAGGCCTCGGCGCTTCCCTTCTCTTGGTATCCATTCTGTAACCCTAATGGTCCACCGGTTATCCATCCTACGCATTACATGGCCTGCTCAGCTCCATATGCTAGCTAACATATGGGGCACAAACTTGGAGGTTAACAAAGAAGCTCGAGAACAAGTTAAGGACCGCACAAAGAGCGATGGAACGAAAAATCTTAGGACTAACGTTAAGAGACAGGAAGACAGCGGTGTGGATCAGAGAACGAACGGGGATAGCCGATATTCTAGTTGACATTAAGTGGAAGAAATGGAGCTGGGCAGGCCATGTAATGCGTAGGATGGATAATCGGTGGACCACTAGGGTTACAGAATGGATACCAAGAGAAGGGAAGCGCAGTAGAGGTCGGCAGAAAACTAGATGGGATGATGAAGTTAGGAAATTTGCAGGCGCAAGTTGGAATACGCTAGCGCAAGACAGGGGTAATTGGAGATCGCAGGGAGAGGCCTTCGTCCTGCAGTGGAAATAAAATATAGGCTGATGATGATGATGATGAATTGCTATTTGAACTATTAAAGAATAATAAATATGTATGATCCGGTGGTTTTAATTTCTTTAGTGACCACAGGGACCATGGCCTTATGGTTGCTGTGGTACACCGCCATAGGGTGTAGGGCAAACGTTGGCACGTTCTTCATAAACAAGTCAGCAACGCAGCGCGCGTTGGGTGCGAACGGGGGCAAAACGCCGCCGCCGTCGACACCAGTTGTGCGCGTTGTTTGCGTGACCGTACACAACCGCTGCCAAAACGCTGGCTACGTGCCGGAACGGCAAACGCCGTTGTCGACAGTGTTAGGGCAATGGCGGGCGAGAGCCCACAGAGAGTCGTCGGCAGAGGCTGGCAGGGCTGCGCGCATGCGTCGCAGTGGGACAGCGGGCACGCGCACTGTCTAGGGTGCCTCGTACCCTCCTCGCCCACCGTTCCCCTTCCACTGGAATAGACGATTGCTCTCCGCGCTGCGTTAGCTGCACGTGAAAGCGCGCGTCCCTCGCCCTGGCGCTAGGGTGCCTCGATGCCAGCGCCACCGTTCAAGGTGGTGCCATCCTTTGACCGCCCTCGCGCCGCCGCTTTCTCGCTGCGACGCCATCTTGAATCACAGCGAGCGGTTGCGATTGCTTGGTGCCGGTGCTTATAAGTTCAAGACACAGTGCGCGCGGATGCTTCGCTGACGCTTCTACTTGCTGGACAGTGTTCAGCCGCATGAATGACAAGCTTGTCAAGTGCATCGAGTCGACATGACGGGCTGTTGTGTTCTCAAGTGCCCCGGATCGACGCGTAAAGGGCTTCGTTGTTTACGCTTCCCCCGGGACCCAGAGCGAAGGAAGAGATGGGAAGCCCAAGTAAAGCGGTATCACTGGAAGGCAACGGATAGCTCCTAAATTTGCGAGGTAAGTGTCAAGAAAGTTTAGACTATCGCACCGTGTTTTTTTCTGATCCTCGCTCACGTAGCTACGTTCGCTCCCGAACTAAGCACTGCACCGATGCTATCTGAGTAGCCTATGGTTTGCGAGCGCGCGTCGCATAGGCTTTTGCCGTTTTGATCGGCGCAGTCTATGCGAGTAGTACCCTTACTTTAAGGACTAAGGAAAATGCTTCGCCGCGAAATAGTCTTACATTAGCTACAAATCTTCATGTAAACCACCTATTTTACTTTTTCACGGGAAGCACACATCGTGTGTCTCTTGTTTCTTTTTTTTTTCCTCAGTTTCTTTTTTCGCTACTGGTTATATATTTGGGACTAAAGTACGCAGTGCTTCTTCTGGGCAGAGCGGCTGTTGTGTATGTGGCAAGCGAAGCATTGTAATTTTCTCTAATTTCTCAGCAGATATCTTGCGGATCTCAGGTTGTTACGTTATATAGCAGATTTTTTTGACGAATATATTTGTAGCGGGGTGCTCGTAAGCCGATGGTCATTCGTGCTCATTCCCGATCGTAGTGGATACTGTGACGGTCTTTAAATGCCTGTGCACGGTTTGCCCAGGTGTAGTAGAGTTAAGGGGCATCATGGGACCAAAATGTTTCGGCGCTTTCTAGCATGGTGTCTGTTGTAGCCTGTGCGTTTCATCTAAAAGTGTGAAGCGGGGTAATACAGCATTACTTCTGCGAAAATTTATTTTCAAGCACTGTAATGGGTTCTCTGTATTTACAAGCCAACTTTTCATATTGTTACGGAGAGATGCGTTTATTAATGAAATGATGGATGCGAGAGGCCTAGGGACCGATGATGTCACAGTCCGAACTCACGTCGTCTTCCTTCACTTTCAATCGTCCTCCCGTATCGTAGCAATTCCCCCCTTTGCAGACGATGCCCACCGGCCGAGTCAGTTGGAGTTCCGGTGGTGAAAACGTTTAAGACGGGCGACATGGACGACGTTGGTCTTGCTTGAGCGGCGGCCAGTAGACAAGAGTCGACAAATCACGTACGTGACATCACTGAGACGTGCCATAACGACAAAGGGGCCGGTGTAACGGGCCAAGAACTTTTGGTATAGGCCGCGCTTCCGAAGTGGCGTCCATAGCCACACCAAATCACCTTTCTCGTACGATACGTGCTGATGGCGCTCGTCATAACGGGTTTTAGAGCGTTCTTGGGAGGCAAAAGTACGAAGGCGGGCGATGCGCCGGGCCTCTTCTGCGCGGCAAAGTGTTTCGGCCAGAGAAGTTTCGGCGGTTTCGGAGAACGGAAGGATAGAATCGAGAGCTGTACGCGGTTGGCGGACGTATAGGAGATAGAATGGGCTGTATCCGGTGGTTTCGTGTTTTGCGGTATTGTAGGCGAAAGTTATGAAAGGCAACACAGTGTCCCAAGATTTGTGAGCGGAATCAACATACATCGCAAGCATGTTGATGAGAGTTCTGTTGGTCCGTTCAGTTAAGCCGTTAGTCTGTGGGTGGTACGGCGTGGCGTGACGAAAATGAGACGTAGAAAGCCGGAGAAGCTCTTCAACCACATCGGCAACAAATTGCCGGCCACGATCACTGATAATAACACGAGGGGATCCATGGCGTAAAATGACGAATGAGAGCATGAAGTGTGAAACTTCAGCGGCCGTTGCTACACGAATCGCCGCACTTTCGGCATAGCGTGTCAGGTGATCGACGCATACTATAATCCATCGGTTGCCTGTCGTTGATCGCGGCAGAGGGCCGAGCAGGTCAACACCAACTACCTCAAACGGTGAAGCAGGGGGCGTGATGGGATGCAGAAGTCCGGGAGGGCCGCTAGTTGGGCGCTTGTAGCGTTGACACAGTTCACAGCTCGCTACGTACGCTGCTACACTTTGGCGCATCTTTGGCCAGAAGAAACGTTCTTGTGTGCGCTGAAACGTCCTGGAAAATCCCATATGTCCAGATGTAGGGTCATCGTGCATTACTTGTAGCACATCACGTCGCAAGCTTGTCGGCACGACTAGAAGCAAACGGGCACCCTTGCCAGAATAATTTTGCTTGTAAAGAATGCCATCCTTTACAACGTAACGGCGTTGACCGTTCGCTTCGGAGATAAATAGAGGAGCCAGACTGGTGTCGCTGCGTTGCTCCGTGCGAAATGTGGTAAGGTCAGGAAATAGAGGGTCAACAACTGCTAGGTATTCATCGAAATTGTCTGCGTCACACTCGGTCGTCGAAAGGGGAAGCCTTGATAAACAATCAGCGTCAGTGTGACGACGACCGCTCTTGTAACACACTTCAAAGTCATATTCTTGTAATCTTATGGCCCAACGAGCAAGACGGCCGGATGGGTCGCGTAGTCCGGTGAGCCAACATAACGAGTGATGGTCGGTGACAATTGAGAATCGGCGTCCGTAGATATACGGGCGAAACTTGTGGACAGCGAAGACGACCGCGAGACATTCTTGCTCCGTCACCGTATAGTTGCGCTCAGGTTTACTTAAACAACGACTGGCATAGGCAACCACATGTTCTATGGTGTCATGCCGTTGAACCAAGACGGCCCCGAGGCCTATACCACTGGCGTCGGTGTGAAGTTCGGTTGCAGCAGATGGGTCATAGTGGCGAAGTAAGGGCCCTGAGGTCAGTACGAACTTGAGCTGCTTAAATGATGACTCGCATTCTGCTGACCATTGAAAAGGCACGTCCTTGTTGAGTAGACATGTCAGGGGGTAAGCCAGGTCGGCAAATTTAGGCACGAAGCGACGGAAGTACGAGCACAAGCCCAAGAAACTTCGCAACTCTCGTAGTGACTGCGGTTGTTTGAAGCTGCTAACTGCAGCGACCTTTTGAGGGTCAGGCCGAACGCCGTGCTTGTCGACAAGATGACCAAGAACCAGAGTCTCGCGGTTTCCGAAGTGACACTTCTTAGAATTCAAGGTGAGTGAAGCTCTCTCAAGAGATGTAAGAACGATGTCAAGACGGCGATTGTGCTCCTCAAATGTACGGCCAAAAATTACAACGTCATCAAGATAACATAGACAAATTTCCCACTTCAGTCCACGCAGAATAGTATCCATGAAGCGCTCAAACGTGGCTGGGGCGTTACACAAGCCAAACGGCATTACATTGAATTCAAACAGACCATCTGGGGTTACAAAGGCCGTTTTCTCCTTGTCATCCGAATGCATGGGAATTTGCCAATAACCGGACCTTAGATCCACGGAGGAGAAGTACGAGGCAGAATGCAAGCAGTCAATTACGTCATCAATCCTGGGAAGCGGGTTACATCCTTTTTGGTGATAGAGTTGAGACGTCGGTAATCCACACAGAATCTCCAAGAACCGTCTTTCTTCCTTACAAGGATCACAGGTGCAGCCCAAGGGCTGCATGACTCCTGAATGACCTTCTTCTTGAGCATTTCTTCCACCTGTTGAGCAATGATTTTGCGCTCTGCAGGTGAGACACGGTACGGTTTCTGCCGGATAGGATGAGCAGATCCCGTGTCAATCACGTGACGAGTACGTGACTCTGGCACATTAAATTGTTCCTCGCTCTGCGCAAAATCAAAGACTGCGGCATGCTTGGCCAGGACGTGGACCAAGGCTCGGCGCTTCTCTGACGGCAACGACTTGTTGACCATAGCCAGAAACTTGTCCTCTGTAGGGTGAGTGACAGCCACGTGGTCTACTGTTTCGTTGCTTAAAGCTGCGATACAACGACTGCTCGCATTTTGTTCGAAGAGGGCAAGCCGCATTCTACTGGGTAGCACGACAGGCTCACTAGAACAATTCAGCACCCATAATGAGGATCGCCCATCGGTAATAGAAATTGCGCAACGAGGCACGAGCACATTTTTCTTGACGCAGTTGAGGGGGACCGGCTCCACAAGGACATCAAACGTCCCAGCGTCTACAGCAGGGGTATCAACGGGCACTCTCTTGATCGACTGGGGCGGCAAGCAAATATCGTCAGTGACGGCGAGGGTACCATGACAGCGCGGAGACCCCTCAGTAAAAGCGGATAACAAAATTTCACCAGCGCCGCAATCCACAGTGGCGCCGCACTCTCGTAGAAAGTCGATCCCCAAGATTACGTCGTGCGTGGAGCTAGCCAGAACAGCAAATTCCACCTTGAACACTCTGTGGCCTAAAGTTACACTCGCAACACACATCCCGACAGGGTACAGCGACTCCCCACTCACTGCACCGAATGTGGCACAGTTGTCCCAGCAAAACATCACTTTGGGTCCTAGCCGTGATTTAAAATTTAAACTCATAACCGAAACAGCTGCTCCAGTGTCTATCAAAGCCATCGTCGGAAGTCCGTCTACGAGGACGTGAACCTTGTTCTGCATCATCGAAACTGGTGGAGGCATGCGTGTGTGTTGTGACAAATGTTCGGCGACCTCACCTCCATCGGCCGCACCACCTAGTTTCCCGGCGGTGGGGAAGTGACACGGCGACCAGGCGATGGAGAACGGCGCCGGCGTGCAGTTGGGGGCGTCAAGCTTCGTACGGAGGCGGGCGAGTCGCTGCGGGTGTTCTGTCGGTAGTTGTTGCCCATGAACGTGTCACCACGGGAGTTCTGTTGGAAACTATTTCCGAAGTACGTGTCCCTTGTCCAGCGAGCACTACCGGGCCGATTGTTCCGTCGAGGAGACGCCGGCGGATTCTCGTAAAACCGTGGTTGTCCGCGACGGCGCTCAGGGCAGAATCGAGCCACGTGTCCACGGACACCGCACTGGAAGCACACAGGTGCCTCACGCAAATCACGAAACCTTCCACTAGGCTCTGTGTATTCGTGATGATCGTCCCACGATGACGCCATGGTACGTGGTTGGTTGAAGGCGTGCTGCGGGCCATCACGACGATGTAAGTCGTAGGTTGGTCGTTCCGGTGCTCGTGATCGAGGCGCATCGTCATGCCCCGTGGCATGAACGGACGCACACGTTGCGTCGTAAGGCAAATAGGCATCGCTGACGCGTGGTCTTGTCGCGGCGACAGCTTCACGTCGATCAAGTTCTTCGCGTACGATTTGTCGTATCGTTGACGCGAGATCGCAGGGTGGTATAGGACCGACGTCAACACTCGCAACGGTGGTGACGTTGGCGAGTCTACCAAACTTAGGTGTAATGCGCTTAGCCTTGAGAGTCTCAAACGTGCGACAATGTTTGATTACGTCGGCGACAGACTCTAAGGTGTCCTTTCCTATGAGGAAGTTGTAGACGTCCTCGGCAATCCCTTTCAGAAGATGTCCGACCTTGTCTTCTTCTTTCATGCGAGGGTCTACAGACTTGCACAATTTCAAGATTTCTTCAATGTAAATTGTGCAAGTCTCGCCTGGCACTTGAGCACGCTGCATCAAAGTCTGCTCAGAGCGCTTCTTCTTCAAAGATGGGTCCCCAAAGCAGCTCTTTACTTCATCCACGAAGTCTTCCCATGTGGCTAGAGTTTCTTCGTGGTTTTCAAACCACACGAGCGCCGTGCCTTCTAGAAACAATGGCACGTTGGTCAGCCGGGTGTCCGAATTCCAACGGTTGTATCGACTCACCCGACTGTAGTGGTTCAGCCACTCTTCAACGTCTTCTCCGACCTTTCCGGCGAAGGTCCGTGGCGCCATGTGATGTTGCCACGTTGCGCCAGACGAAGTCAGTGCGTTGTCACCGTTAGGAACCGTGTCCATTGGAAGCGGTGGTAGTCCGGCCAGGCGGCGGCTTCGGCGTATTTTCAGATGTTGCGCTTCCGTGGTCGTTCGTCCTGGACTTCTCTTCGTTACCCCGCACCTCCACCAATACTGTTACGGAGAGATGCGTTTATTAATGAAATGATGGATGCGAGAGGCCTAGGGACCGATGATGTCACAGTCCGAACTCACGTCGTCTTCCTTCACTTTCAATCGTCCTCCCGTATCGTAGCAATATCAATAATCACTTTTGTTGTTTACTTGTACTTAGAAACTTTTTCAAGAAGACCAGTACGAGGGAAATCGACAGGATGGGCGCCAAAGTCAACAGCCCTACATCATCATGGACTATATTTTCGAAGTGAAAAACATTGCTAATCTGTATTTGACTGTCTTAGTTTCATTTACGGTTTTTGTACGTGATATGTATGCAGTGTTGTTTATTTTTTCAATGTAGTTATCAATGTTCTAATGGTTATTTATAAAATGTTCTGTACTCGCCATCGATGTGTTTGGCTGATGCGACGTATTCGATGGTAGCTGATGTATTCTGGCTGGATATCTTGATTAATATTACCCGCGGTTGCGTTTTCTTGTTTGTATTCTTGTTTTCGATTTATATTGTGTGTAATAAGGTTGATGTACTCACTCGAAACCTAATGCATAAATTAAAACAAAAAAAAACTCTTCCTATCCCGAATTGTGTGTGTCGAGCCTGCCCTGCACATTTTTTTTTATCTCGTCTTTCAACATAACCTTCAGGCGCCACACAGTACCTATAATTTTTCATGTACATATCTCTTTCATGATTGACGGTACTAGACATTACTAAGTAAATGTATTTTGTGCATCGTTTGGTTTGTTGTGTGTACTACGCAAGATTGACACAGACAAGTTACGTAACATTTTTCTCTACAGCACTAACTAAACCTTATTTTCACATCGCAGTTATTTTTACACCAGCTTAATCCTGTCAGCACACAGTGTTGTGGGCAAAAAACGCAAAATTGCGCGTAGATAGCGTCAAATAATTGCAACGAACGCGAAGAGCACGCCCAACGCAAGGGAAACTAACCGCCGTGCTGGAGTGGCAGGCTACGGTAAAGGAGGCGTGACGTGTAAACCAAAATACAACAGCGAAAAAGAAACTTCCACACACAGGGGGTCGCAAACCTTATATACCAAGCATCGAAGCACAAAAAAATGGTGCGTATTTCAAACATACACACGGCATGTTAAATGTAAATTGAATTAGGCAACTTGGGGCATGTTCCCGGCGCCATACATTTACGTCTTGGACCTTCGACGAGTTAACGGCTATTGGTTATAAAGATGTGCAGATGCGATAACGATAAAAAAATCCTCATCAAGGCAAAGCACTTGGAAGTGCGCCGCGAGTAACACTTTTCATGAAC
Source organism: Dermacentor silvarum (assembly GCF_013339745.2). Taxonomy (NCBI): domain Eukaryota; kingdom Metazoa; phylum Arthropoda; class Arachnida; order Ixodida; family Ixodidae; genus Dermacentor; species Dermacentor silvarum. Next base: position 112,783,648 of record NC_051163.1, read on the forward strand.
GCAAGCGTAGCTGAGTCTGAGCTCATGTGGTTCAATATAGCGGCGCCAGCGGGGTTGTCTCCACCCTGAACGGCGGCGCTGGCATCGAGGCACCCTACCTGGCGCACTTTCACTCGCATATACGGCACCAGTGGCGTAGCCAGAAATTTTGTTCGGGGGGGGGGGGGGAGGGGGCTCACGGGGCAGGGCGAACTCCTCCTTATAGAATTTGTCGAGGGATGAAATACATGAATAATAACTGCATTGCCAGTGTTATTGTATATTAGATGCTGCAAACGAATTATTGAACGCTACGCACTGTAAAGTCAAATATGTATTTTTCATAGAAGAATATCATCGTATGTCCCAAAAATAGTGGCAGAAATACGTAACATGAATTCTTCCGCGCTTTTTTGTCTATTTAATAACTAAAGAAAGTATCACACGAACTTCAGAACTATATCAGTTTGAAACCAGCAAATCAGTGCGTGCAGCTGATATGAAAAACGTAAAGGCCACGAAAAGAAAAAGTTGAGGACAAATATTTTGGTGAATGTGTGTCGTTCAAGAACCTAGTTTACATTTTTGTACATATGCGAAGGCCAGGGAAAAACCTCATTGACGTTGTCATTTGCTGCGATAGATTGCGCAGGAGCAACTGTTACCGGTTGTGTATTTTAATTACACCGAGATTGTTGTCGCAACAGTGAGTACATATAAAAAGCACGAGTTCCGCAAAATATACATTATAAACTCGAAGATAGAACGGAATATTCAAATGCGAAGATACAAATTGATAAAATGCAAAAATTGCCAATGGAAACAGTTCACTGCTTGTATATACAACACCTCGCAACAATATATTTAAATATACGTATAAGTCTGCAATAAATATACGTATTTAAGCAATAGTCACTGTATATAATGCGTCGAACAAGACAAATAAACGTGTTGCGCAGTCACAGATACTAAACTTTACGCATAAAAAGACAGATGATCCAGGCACGAACAAAACAATGATAGCAGAAACCGTGATATGTACTTGGGCCATGCGGCGGTCGCGACCGCATCATATGAGTAGAATAATAGCGGAATAATGCCGAAATCAGTGGGAAAATGTGTAATTGAACTGCCTGCAAAGCGGCAACAAATGTTCTGCATTCAAAATTAAAGAAGGGTATTGTTTCGGTTCAAAAAAGAAGTAAAAGCAGGTAGCTAAAAAGGAAGAAAAGGTCAAACGAAAGGCACAGATGATGCGGCAAGTTGAACTACCCAATATGCGAGTGTGTTTGTTGGGAAACGTCGTGTGGGCGGGGCTTTCAATGAGCAAGGTCGGTCAAAATTGGTTATTTATGTCCTCGTAATTTTCGTATTCGCGTGATAATTTGATCATGATGCTAACTATTAGAATAAACAGCGAAACTTTCTGCGGTTTTAAAAGCTAATGAACAGTCATACGTTTGTATAATCACGAGTTTATGGGTCCGATGAAACAGAGCTTTTTACTTGCATTGATTTTTGCTGGTTCGCTATCTAAAGGACAATCTTCAATCGGCGGGGAAGTTTCGGGGAAGGGGAAGCGGGGAAGGCGGGGAATGACTTCGGACACGTTGACGCCAACGTCTCTGTGGGTGTATAGAAGCGCCAGTCTAACCATGCGTTCCTCAGAGATTGTAGGGCGCAAGTATTTTTTTTTAGTAATGTCATGTTAAAAAATATTCTGTCTGCGCTGGCAGTGGTCACTGGAAGGGTGACTAGAATCGGCAGCAGTTGGTACACATTTACATAGAACCTGCAGTCGCAATGAGAGAGGGCATCTATTGCGGTTCTCAAACCTAAAAACACTCCTTCGATATCGTTGGCATCCTTGTTTAGGTACCTTGCACAAACAATAAGCTGTTCGATTCCAGCAATATCCGCCGTTTCGTCAGCGAGTATAGAGAAGCAGCCTGCAGCGGTTACTTTTGAATCTAGGGTTTCTTTGATAATTTCACCACAAATTTCTATAATTTGGTATTGTGCATCTTGGCTTAAATACGAGGCATTACTGGGGAAACGTTCCAAATGGTTCTTCAGATATTTAGATCCACAATTAGCTCGCCATGCGAAGAAGCGCTCTGAAAATACCAGTATTTTCAGCGGGGGCTTTGCTTAAATTTATAAGACCACTGTTCTTATAACTACGGAGAGCCAGACCTTGTCGCCCGCAAAAAAGAACTGCCTCAATAATAGGCCGTTAAGTTTCTTCTGTTTTCCTTATTTTACTATGCCTGCCCTGGTCCAGCTGATCGATCACATTAGGTGGGCTTCCTGAAAATGGCAGGAGAAAATTATCAGCTGCCAGCTGACAGTCACGGTTATATTTAGTATGTTCCTGTGTGTGGAAGATTGCGAGCGCGTGGCTACATTTCTCCAACGGCTTGGACATGCACCAGGGCTCCAGTGCGCGCATGTTGGCCCAAGTATATAAGAACATTAAACCCATAAAGTTCCAGAATTGAAAACCTAAAGCACGCCTTTGGAAATGTTAGTGCACTAGTCGCGTCAAAAGTTTATGACAACTTTCTACCCATAAAGTCTCGGAATTAAAATCCATGCGCTCCGTATAGATTCCGCGGCCGCTGCGAGATGCCGCAACGCCCCCGACCGCTATCGAAAAGCCCTTGAAAGGTTGCGCTCAGATTGGGCTCCCTACGTTATGTGACTCCAGGTGCAAGGGTGTTGCCACGAAATCTAGCCCGAGTTCGCAATGTTCGTACCGAAATGTCTTTTCCAGCGTGAAAAACACATTGCAGACAAAATCCAGAATGACTCCCGGCGCCGGTGTTGGTTTGGTCGGCGGTGCATGCCAGCACGAAAAAAATTCGGGGGAGGGGGGGGGGGGGCTGAAGCCCCATCAGCCCCCTCCCCCTGGCTACGCCCCTGTACGGCACACGGCCAATGAGCATTTTTTCTATTGCCGGACGCGACCATCGAAAGGTGAGCCCTTAACAGCTGCGCTGTAAAAGCAATCCATAAGTGCGGACAATAGATAATACAAAATCAGTTGGTAAGAATATCGAACGGCACACGATAAAATAAAGGCACAGGAGGACTGGACGGTTGAGATGGCAAATTGTTGGAGGCAGAGCTGAAAAGTGGGCTGCGATATATCTAGTGAAAATCTTCCGCGAAAGATGAAATGAAAGGCAATGCGCAGGTTGAGGTCTCTGCCTTCTGCGGCCTGTGAGGCCACACATCCCTCAGATAATTCCGCCATCTCGGAGCAGCCGGACGCGTGCACCACATCAGACGTTTTTGCCAGAGAAAAAACCTGTCAGGACGCACAATGTCGGAGGCCATGCACTGAGTATCCATATGCGACGCGACGTGAATGCAATGTTTGCTAGGACCCGAGTTTTGTATGGCACTGCATCGTGGAAGCTATATCGCCTAACCATCCAATAAATTACAGTCGTTCCTTCAGGTAATGATTAATATTTCGCGAATGTTTGTTATTTCCAGAAAGCACGTAAGAAATTCAGAAAAACTACACCTGCTGCACATGACTTTTAAGCTATTATCCCTAGTTCCGTGGCCCAACCAAAATACGGAGGCGACAACAGCTACACAATTATATCGGACGTTGGGGCGGCGCTGTTGGCGGCGTGGTATACGGTGGAAAGTCTATGTGAATGTGTACGTCTTTGTGCTGCTGTGAACCCCTGCTATAGGAACTATGGGCTCATCAAGCTGCTCTTGTGACCCAGTTCTGGGGTTCGCGATTCGTTGCCAATTACGAATACGAACAAAAGAGGCAAACAAGGAGATTCGCGCTAAAGAAGGCTAGTAATATAACTAACCACGAAAGACAGAGTTGCTTACCTAAGGTGAGTTTTCACGCTCGAGTATCAAATGTTCTCTAAAGGATTGTGCTGAATCTTAAAAGTTTCGTAATCACATTTTCACACGCAGCCGCTCGCGTGCCCGCGAACTTAAGCCTGTTGGCTAACAAAACGATTAGCTCTTCTTGCGTTTGCTGAAACTATTTTAACATCCGAAGGCGCTGCAGGTCATGGTGATGGAAAATGCCGTGAAGCGACGTCGCACTTGTCGCAAAACTTAGTCCAAGGCATTTCAAACCAAAACAACACGGAAGAGCAACGGCACCAACATGCGCCTCTCGCCTGTCCGTAGAGCCTTCTCAATGGAAAATAGCGATCGAGCGAGAGTGTATACAAATGAAGCTGGCGTGAGGGCCCACGTGATGCCATTAGGCCCATAGCGACGCGGCGGCAGCCTCGGACAGGGACAGGGCGCGCGAGGAGGAGGCGGCATTCTTAGATAGATAGATAAACTTTAATGGAAAGATAGAGGTTTGTCTTGCCCCAATGGGGCATCGCTAATGGTCGGGGCCCCTATTCCATGGCTCCGCTGGCTCTTGCCATCTTCTCTGCTCTCTAAATCAGCTTGAGCTGGTCGTCGAGGGCCGAGCTGGACAGCAGTGCCTCCCATTGCTCCCTCGTGGTGTTCGAGTCAAGGTGTTCTATGTTGTGCAGCGTGCACTCCCACGAAATGTGGTATAGGGTTGGTGTGGCCCCACACCACGGGCATTCGTCCCTGTAGGCTGTGGGGTGCATGTGATGTAATATGTGTAGGTTCGTGTAAGTGCGCGTCTGGGGCCTACGCCAGCCAGCGGCATCCTCCGTCTTTAGTATTCGATGGGGTGGGGGATATCGCAAGCAACTCCCTCTGTGGTAGTTCAGGATTGCTGAATACTCGGGGTCAACTGGGTCAGGGTCATCTGCAGTTGGCGTAATGAGTGCGCGGTTATGTGCAAATTCTCGAGCTGCTCTTTCTGCATACAGGTTACCCGTGATGGCAGCGTGACCCGGTATCCAAATGATGGTTTGGATGGTGATGTCATCAGTACATGTCCTCCTCGGGTATTTGGGCTAGGACTTGTGCCGCAGGTCTTGCGATTCTTCCCTGTAGGAAGTTGCGGCAGGCCTGCTGGGAATCCGTGAGGATCGTCAGTGGTTTGTTTGTTTGCGTGTTGGCCTTCGCGGATGGCTAACGCGATGGCCAGCTCTTCGGCTTCCGTAATCGTGCAGGGGCGGGTCGATGCACTGGAGGTGACGTGGCCTCGGCGGTCGCAGACCACTTCCACTGCGTCCTTTTTCTTCGTTCCGTACATAGCGGCGTCCGTAAAACGGGCCGTGGTATGGAACCTGAATGTTTTCTCTGTGTACTGGGCCCTCGCTTTCCTCTTTCCGGAGTGTAGGTTAGAGTTCATGTTACGTGGTATTGGGGCAATGTGATGCGTGTCCTGGACGTGACGAGGTAATGTGCAGGTTTCTTGGGTTCGTATTGTTGTGGCTTTGAAGCCCAAGGTTTGTAGGACCTGCCGGCCCGTGTGAGTCCGCGCAAGTCTCTGTTGTTGTGAGACATGAAGGGCTTCTGTGAGTTCACTGAGGGTATTCACTGAGCGCCAATAATTTCTCAGTCGATGTACTCATCGGCAGACAGAGAGCGGTCTTGAAAGCCATCCTCAAGAGCGTGTCGGCTTGTTTCGTCTCGGGTTGTGTGAGATGGTAGTAGGGCAGGCTGTATGTGATTCTGCTCACCACCAGGCTTTTGAGCAGTCGGAGGGTGTCCCCTTCATTCATGCCTCTATTCTTGGATGTTACACGGGATATCATGCGTGATGTCGCCTTGACACTGGTTTTGAGGAGCGTAAGGGTGAGGGTAGCACGCTGGTTAGAGTGCATCCACATGCCCAGCACCCTGAGCAATGACGTTTCTGGTATGAGGCCCCGTTGAAGTGTACCTCGAGTTTTTGTGGGGACTGTGTGGTTACCCCTGCCTCGCCAGACTCGTATGAGTTCAGATTTTTCAGGCGAGCATTGTAGTCCCCGTTGGCTGACGTAATCTTGGATGAGGTCAGCTGCAGTTTGCAGCCTTTCTTTTTTTTTCAATAAGGGACCCTGTTGTGGTCCAGAGTGTAATGTCCTCTGCGTAGAAGGCGTGGCGGAGGCCTTCTACGTCCTGCAGTTTTCTTGTGAGGCCGATCATGGCGACATTGAAAAGCGTGGGTGAGATGACTGCTTCTTGTAGTGTGCCCTTGTTGGGAGGGTGGTATACTGCAATCTGGATCTCCCTAATCTTCAGTTCTGCCGTGCGGTAGCTTAGGAAGCTCTGAACGTACTTGTACGTTCGCTCGCCCCAGTTGGTGTTGGTGAGCCCTTCTAGGATTCCTTGGTGGCCGACGTTGTCGAAAGCTCCTTTGATGTCGATTGCTAGGAGGGCATGTTCGCCGCTGCGGGAAACGTTGCTGAGGACTTCTTCCTTGATTTGGAGTAAAACGTCCTGTGTGGACAAGCCTGCGCGGAAACCAAACATGGTGTCTGGCAGGTGCTTGCTGTCTTCTAAGTGTCTCTGTAGTCGCTTGTGTATGATTTTCTCGTACACCTTGCCGAGGCAGGATGTGAGCGAGATGGCTTTGAGATTTTCAATTGCCAATTTCTTCCCCGGTTTGGGGATCATGATTATGCGTGCATGTGTCCACATCGCCGGCACCGTACCTTGTTCCCAGTGTGGGTTGAGAAAGGCCGTGAGCGCGGAGATAGCTTTGTCGCTAATGTTTCTGATCATGGTGTTCGTGATGCGGTCCGTGCCCGCCGCTGTGTTACGGGTCGTGGCTGCGATGGCCGCTCTCACCTAGTTTTCTATGATAGGTTCGTCCAAAAGTGGGTTGGGTTGTCCCATGTATGGTGTTGCACATGGTTGCGTGGGAGCTGGATCTCCATAGCACTTGTTCTTGATGGCGTCAATGAGGTCTTGTTGGCTGCCTGGGTAGGTGTGTACTAACCGCTCCAGGGCCTTGTGCCCCTTTCCTTTGGTTTTGGTGGGGTCCAGGATGGCTTTGAGTATGTGCCACGTCTTGGCGGTACCCAGGGTGCCACCGAAGGAGTCGCAGAATCTATACCAGTTCACCGAGGCGAGTTGCATGGCATATTCTTCTGCTTCCGCTGTTATTTGTGCTATGCGTGTCTTCAGTTCCCTGTTGTACTTCTGTGTTTTCCAATGGCAGGTGAGGCCTCGTTTGGCGTCCCCCAAGTGTAGTAGGTGGGGATCCATCTCTGGGGTCTCTTCCGTTCTGGCAATTTTCTTTGTGTGGTGTTGTTTCTGTCGACGGAGGTTGTCGCACCAGTATTCCAGGTTCGTCTTGTGTCTTTGTCCTGTTCTTGGGCTTCCCTGATTTTTCGCCAGTCAGTGATTTTGGCTGTGCCGATCTGCCTGCGTAGGCGTCCGGTCTGTAGCGTTATGTTCAGTATGTAGTGATCGCTGCCTAAGTTTTCGAGTGTGTTGAGCCATTCGGCATTCTTCAAAGCGTGTCGCTATACTTTACGAAGTTTGAGGGGCTTTAGGCGTTCTACTCCGGCGGCTGCTGCTTTGGCGCGGCCCCACGGGGCCCCGGGGGCCCTATGTTGAAAGCTATCTAGCAGACAACTAGCATCGTCAGCATTGGCTCGAGCGTCGTCGTCTTCTTCCACAGCTGGCTCGTTGGCGCCCCTGAGTTTGCGCTCGTGCTCGTGCTCGCGGCACGCGCTCGTGCCACTGGTCCTGCGTCCATCGTCGGCGTCTGCTTCCACAGCTGGCTGCGTTGCCGCTAATCATTCTGGCGTCGAATTTGGCGTCCCAGGCGAAACGCCATCGAATAGCCGCAGGCCCCGAGTGGTGAGACGGGGATGTTGAAGACAAACGTCAGCGAAGAGGGTGGCAGAAGTTCGCTCGTGAACGGGCTAGTCGTCGTAGGGCCGACCCCGAGCTGCGCGCCCGAGGAGCAGAGTTTGAACGGCAGTGCCGGGAGGCCGATGCCGAAGTGCGCGCCCGTGACGCGGAAACACATCGGCAGCACGGGGAGCCAGCTTCGCTGTTCGACCATCTTCACAGAGTGGAAGCGGCGGTGATTTTCAGTTCGAAAGCGTTTCTTGGCTAGGTTGGCGAAAGTGCGCATCCAGTTGCCGTTCGCAAAAGGCGTCCCCAAAAGCCATGTCCGGAAAGCACGTGACCTCTTCCACCGGAACGGACGCCGGCGCAGCAACCACCTGCAGCCGCGGCCGCATTTCCTGGCTAGGTAGACAACCAAGGAAACGCGGATGCCGCGCGATCAAAAGCGCGAAATCAAGGCATAGAAGTTCGTGTGTGCTGCGCAACGACAACGCAGTTTATGCCAGAGACGATGTGCAGCTCAAAGCGGTCGAGTTCGGGGACTGCTTCGGGGCGGACGGTGAGATGGACGGTGAGTTCGAAGACACCAGAGTGGTGGTGGTGGTGGTGTGCGTGTACCTGGCGCCCGGCAAGTCGCAGGAGGAAGCGGCGGGTTTTATCAGAAAAGATTAAGCCTGCGCTGCGTGAGCGTAAAGCTCTGGTGTTAGGGAACGTCATTCAGAACACGCCGGCTAGCCCATCGTTCGCCGACGTCATGCGTGCCGAGTTCAATCTCACATTTATCCTGTGCAACATTTTTGCAGAGGATAAATGTCCTGAGTTCTTCAGTCCTAAAATTTGGGAAGCCTTTATCCTACGGGATTCTAGTGTGCGCTATTCAAGTGCTAATTCTTTTCAAGCAGGTTTCCGTCCATTTCTCTCAGGCAGTCGATATTTGTCGCAAAGGCATGTTTTCTGAACATCTCAAAGGTGTAGAATATCAAAGATATTGACACGTACACATGTTTATCTTTCACCGGTGGCCGCTTTCAACACCGGCTGACAAATGTTAAGCGTTATCGCTCCGCGCAGGACGCGCCTGCATTGGAAGCTTCTCGGACGTTATCAATGCTTCTATCCGTCGTCTGTGGTCACCGACGCCCATGTAAGCTGATTGTATGAGCGACGCGAATTGTCTAGAACTTTCTGGAAGACACGCGGGCATCAGGGATTAATCTGGAACCTTCGATGACTCAGGTATAAAAGCCGACGCGTTTCGCCGCTGATCAGATTTCGACGATCGCCGACTGTGTTCGCCGCTATCGTTGTGCTTCAAGTGTAACTTGCTTTTGTGGGCACAGGTTCGCCCAATAAAGAATCAGTTTCGTCATTCACAGTTTTACGACTGTTTGCTTCATCGTCACTACTACGTGACAATATTTTTAAAACATAGGAAAGACATTATGAATTGTCATCTCTGCAATTTAAATTATGTCAATGGCAGCAGCACATTTGGAGTGTGGTTTTATTCGTCGTCCCTACCACAGAATTTTTATTCACATGGACACTTAAATACAACAGAATAGCAGCTGACAAGTGTCTTCTGTTCGGGAGCCATGTTCTCCCACTACGCTGTTATTCTGATGATTCTGATGAGCACTTTTTCTATTGATTTGCGGAGTTTCAAAATAAAGTAAGTTGTTTAGAAATTCCGTTCGCCAGCTTGAGCTTGCCCTAGCTCTGGTAGTCATCCTCTTCCTTGGGGCGTCGTTATGGGACCCAATGCTTATGAATGCTTGTGTTGACATTTATACCTTTATCTGAGGCGTCAAATTATAACCATGTCAAGTTTTCAAAGATGTTTTCCTTCCTTGTGTTAAGATAATATATTTATTTCTTCTTGCTCAAAAATCTTTAATTATCCTGTAATATTTACCACCAAGTTCCACCTCTGGCATATCTGCGCACACATATTTTAATGTTCTTATTTCTTTGCTCAATAACTTCCAATGGCTTAGCATTAATTTTAGAATAAATTTTTGCAATTTCCTCATCATTGGTCCATCCATCGTAGAGGGCAAGCGCTATTACATGTTAACCAACGTTACTAGAATAGCTGGAGGAAACAAGGTTTAAATGATGTGATGAGGAAAAAAGCTCTAAACTAGGCCTCCTAAATTTTTTTCACGTCTCTTTTGCAACTACGCATACGTAGTTTATGATTATAAAGTTTATTTTTGTTATGGTATGATACACTAATATACAACTTAAACTACCCGTAATCTGGGCAATCGGGCACAGTGGGTAAGCGTCTTGGTTTGGGATACAACAAGAACAAGAATGCCGCGGGTGGATGACAAAACGAGCGCGCTCACAAGAGCGATCCAGAGAATGCCGACCGTCCGTTCGCGAACAAGGTCAGAAGAGGCCACGAGAGCAGGGATTCAAGACAGTGGGCATTCCAATGGCACCGACGTTGTGGTTAGCGTTGTTCCCGCACAAGTCGACAGGTCTACGTCACGCTTCGGGTGACCCTGGCTGAGCCTGGCATATCGCTGTGTCGGCACGCTGTCCATGCTCGGGCTGATGATCTTTCTGCTAGGCGCGATCATGGTGTGGTCCACGCGCGAGGCCATGGCGAGATATTCTCCGCGTCTCGACAGCATCCAGGCCATCTTCCATGACGACGCGCTCTCTCGCAATGTCTTCGTCACCGTCGAGACAACGTTGGCGCCGGCACAGCGAAGTCACCGAGCGCGCAGGGATCCGGTCTTCGCTGAGACAAGATCAGTGGCAGTAACCGCTATGACGACTACTGAGACGACGACGACAGAGGAACCAGCTTGCCAGCTGTTATATATTTATTACCAAGCCGCAAGCTTGCGGCAGACCAAGGTTACATAGTTGTGACACAACTTCGCCAGGAAGGCTTAGGCGAGGCTCAGTCCGCCATACCGGCCACAGGAGTACTGGTGCCAGTTGCCCGCAGTCTGCACTTCAGCACACAGGGTTGCCAACACAACACTCCGCCCCCCCCCCCTAGCTAACGTAGTCCTTCAGGTAGCTAGGGCGTCGTCTGATACGCTGAGGGCGGCCACGCTGCTCGGTGGGCTCCACCGGGGTTGGGACAGGGGGTGATGAGGGCCTGGCAGGTGGTGATGCGGGTGACTCAGCCACTGGTTTTGCCGTGGTGTCCGCGGTGTCGACAACCTCGGCGGGCTGAGTTCGTCCCTCATGATCGTCAGGAGCGGTTGTAGGCTGTGGTGGGTGGTCAATGGTTTCATTTGGCAACACCATTACAGGTTTATCAGAATATGCGTTCCACTCTCTGCTTCTTATCTGATCGACATGACACTTCCAAAGACGACCGTATGTCGTACGAACCTTATACGACAAAGGTCCAGTGATGTCGCATACAACACCAGGCAGCCACTTTGGACCCTCTAGGTAATTTCGGACGAACGCGGGCTGTTGACACTCAAAGTATCGCACTTTCTGGTTGCTTTGATGAGACAGTTTTTAACACGAAAGTGTTTTATGCCGGGGTCCACCAAGACTTCACTGACGTATTTCCGTCACGGAAATACGTCATACGGAAATACGGAATGACGTTCTTACAATGTACACGAACATAATACAAAGAAAGAAACCAGAAGAAAAAGTTCCACAAACATGCAAAATTTGGAAATCGAACCCACGACCTCTCGGTCCGCGACGATAGATCGCCGAGCGTTTAACCCGCCGCCTACGAGCAGAAAAGAGAAGTACTGCATTATGACACTAACGCGCACCGACAGTGAACGCTTCGGTGGTCTCAGCACTACGACGCCTCGATGCCAGCATTCGAAGGGACGCTGGCATCAAGAAGCACTACCAACGCCACCTAGGTGGCGTTCACCGTACTCAGCACAGCGGAGCGTGGCCTCCGCAATGTTTCTGAAGTTGATCGCGGAGGCTGCAATTACGACGCGCTGTACGCGCTGATTTGACTCGGTGACGATTCAGTTACGTGCTTTGTCTTGCGCGTTGTATTAGTGTGTCAGTTACGTGCGTCGTCTTTCGCGTTGTGCTAGCGTGTGCAGCGTAGTGCAGCTTCCATATGCACGACGGTTGCTCATGGTCATCGACGTTGGTAGTCGTGATGGAGGAGACGTGCCACCAGGCGTCAGCGTGGGTGCATCAACGCCTAAGGGCGCTTTAGCCACAGAACACCAATAGACATTATATATCAATGTGCAATAAACATTACACTACTTCTGTGAAGACACGTTTCACTTTCGTGTTCTATACCGATTCCTATATAAGAGGGATCAACCACATTTTTTTCGCTATCAGTCCTTTCAGCAAGGCGGACACTAGATGGTCGACTAGCTGCCGCAGCCTGTTTAATTACCGAAGACTGGTTAAGGAAACTTGAATTACCGCATTTCAATGCAAACATTGTACCGGACAGTATTGCCAAATGATGCTGCCAGAGGCGACAGAAATTTACTCAATTTTATAAATGATATCTGTTGTTCGGATATTTGTCGATGAAAACTCTTCTGTCCCTTCGATTCCGAAATATGACGCACTTACAGCACCTGAAGTAGTAACCACGTGACGCTTCCCGCTTTGTTTGGCTTCTAGTCGTAAACGGGCCATCCGCTGTGCACCCTTGCAGTTGTCTTACGAAGCTCGTCTGTCGGTGACCGACCTACTAACGTGGTGCCATGCTGAGATGCCAGAGCCGGGGAAAAAAGAAATAAAACCTGGAAACATTGGAAACGTGTTTTTAAGCACAGATAAGGTGAAAAAATAAAATACCCATTAAAATGTCTACATTGAGTTACACTTCTGCTGTGCAGCATACAAATTCTAGCAGACAATGGCAAGAACGATGAAGACAGTTTATCAAGTGGACTTCGATTATCCGTCCCTGACAGTCCCGGATTGCCCGAAGCAGTGCTTTCAACCAATGAGCGTTGCGTGTGCAGCTTCTCGGACAGTCAAGGACTGTCGGAGACGGGTAATCGAAGAAGCCCAGTGATTTCCGTTTCATTTAGGAAACGTCGCGTAGCTTTCAAACGTAGCACAATCGGGCATGCCCTCCTGGTTTTGGCGTTTGGGACTCCGCAAAGCACGCGGAAACCTCAATCTGGTGGCAAGGCATTTGCACTAACCAGACGCTGACACCTATAGAGTCTAGGTTGCTGCTGACACCTTCGTTATCTGCCACTCGGGAACGAAACTGATACGGGAACGAAATGGGAACGAAACGGGAACGAAACTGAGATGTTCGTAACGAGCAGCTTCTCAACAGTCTCACAAGTAAGTGTGTTCGAGAACGAGTGTGCCCAGCGAGAGTGACTCGAGCACCGAGCGATCTTTGTCTCATATATCGAATGATAAATCTCGCATTCAAGAGAACAATGTGCTCATTCCACTTTCATTGCGATCTCTGCGTAATTATTGCCTGTATTTAGGAATAAATAATATTTATAGCTGGATAAATAAATATAGGCAATGTTTACTTGAATTGTCATGTTTCTCAAAATTTCCAAAATATTCTGACAAGAAAGCAAGTAACAAACAGGCAGCAAACATTTTTTTTCAAGCGCTCAGTATTTCTGGGAACCTGCTGTGGTGGCTTGGTGGCTATGGTGTTGTGCTGCTATGCGCGAGGTCGCGGGATCGAATCCCTGCCGCGGAGGCCGCATTTCGATGGGGGCTCCATGCAAAACTTGAGGCCTTTCACATTAAAAGATTGGGAGAGACTTGCGTTAGCCAGGCATCATTAGCACTTTTAAACAGTGAATACTCAGCACGTACATCCATTCCAAGTAGGGACATTTTATTACAGCGAAACAGTTAACGGATCACACTTCGATGGTCGCGTCGGGAAATAAAAAAAAAAACTTGTTTTAGACGTATGCTGTATGTGCGAGTGAAAGCGCGCGAGGGCGAGGGACGCGCGCTTTCAGGGGGAGAGAACGCCCGGTGGAGAGAAAACGCGACTTCCCAGCAGAAGGGGAGCTGTGGGCAAGGAGGGCATTGAGGCACCCTAGACTCTGCGTGTGTGTGCCTGCTCTCCCACTGCGCCGCATGCGCGCAGCCCTGTCGGCCTCTGCCGCCCACTCCCTCTGGGCTCTCGCCCGCCTCTCCCCGAACAGTGTCGACAACGGCGTTTAACCGTTCCGTCACGTTGCAAGCGTTTTGACAGCGGTTGTGTGCGGTCACACAAACAACGCGCACAACTGTTGTCGACGGCGGCGGTGTTTTCCCGCGTTCGTTCGCAACAAACGCGCGCGGCGTTGGTGACGTGTTATGGAGAACTTGCCAACCTTTGCCGTACACTAAGTCGCTGTGCCTTCTAGATTTTCAATATATGCTGCCGTACACCCTATGGCGGTGTACCGCAGCGACCATAAGGCCATGGTCACTGTGGTCACTAAATAAATGAAAACCACCGGATCATATGTATTTATCATTCTCTAAAAGTTCAAATAACCAATTACACCATCACATCTTAACAGTCATAATTAGAAATACATAATTCCCACCATAGCGCAGCTTCGCTGGTCTCCCATCTCCATCCCAGTGGAAGGCCTGACAGTTTTTAAAATTTTGTATAGCTTCCCTACATTCTGGTATGTTTATACTATATATGTTTACTATATGTTTCTGATATTCTTTAGAACATGCGATGCTTCTTCCCTTATGGCGCATGATAGCCTTAGTTGCTTCATCATCATCATCATCATCAGCTTATATATTATGTCCACTGCAGGACGAAGGCCTCTCCCTGCGATCTCCAGTTACCCCTGTCTTGCGCTAGCGCATTCCAACTTGCGCCTGCAACTTTCCTAACTTCATCATCCCATCTGGTTTTCTGCCCACCTCGACTGCGCTTCCCTTCTCTTGGTATCCATTCTGTAACCCTAATGGTCCACCGGTTATCCATCCTACGCATTACACGGCCTGCCCAGCTCGATTTCTTCCGCTTAATGTCAACTAGAATATCGGCTATCCCCGTTTGTTCTCTGATCCACACCGCTCTCTTCCTGTCTCTTAACGTTAGTCCTAGGATTTTTCGTTCCATCGCTCTTTGTGTGGTCCTTAACTTGTTCTCGAGCTTCTTTGTTAACCTCCAAGTTTCTGCCCCATATGTTAGCACCGGTAGAATGCAATGATTGTACACTTTTCTTTTCAACGACAGTGGTAAGCTCCCAGTCAGGATTTGGTAATGCCTGCCGTATGCACTCCATCCCAATTTTATTCTTCTGTAAATTTCTTTCTCGTGATCAGGGTCCCCTGTGAGTAATTGACCTAGATAAACGTACTCCTTTACAGACTCTAGAGGCTGACTGGCGATCCTGAATTCTTGTTCCCTTGCCAGGCTATTGAACATTATCTTTGTCTTCTGCATGTTCATCTTCAATCCAATTCTTACACTTTCTCGATTAAGGTCCTCAATCATTTGTTGTAATTCGTCTCCATTGTTGCTGAATAGGACAATGTCATCTGCAAACCGAAGGTTGCTGAGATATTCGCCGTTGATCCTCACTCCTAAGCCTTCCCAGTCTAAGAGCTTGAATACTTCTTCTAAGCATGCAGTGAATAGCATTGGAGAGATTGTGTCTCCTTGCCTGACCCCTTTCTTGATAGGTAACTTTCTACTTTTCTTGTGGAGAACCAAGGTAGCTGTGGAATCCTTGTAGATGTTTGCTAAGATATTCACGTGTGCCTCCTGTACTCCTTGATTACGCAATGCTTCTATGACTGCTGGCATCTCTACTGAATCAAATGCCTTTTCATAATATATGAAAGCCATGTAGAGAGGTTGATTGTACTCCGCAGATTTCTCGATTACCTGATTTATGACATGGATATCATTCATCATAGAATATCCCTTCCTGAAGCCAGCCTGTTCTCTTGGTTGGCTGAAGTCAAGTGTTGCCCTGATTCTATTGGAAATTATCTTGGTGAATATTTTATACAATACTGAAAGCAAACTAATGGGTCTATAATTCTGCAGTTCTTTAACGTCTCCCTTCTTATGGATTAGTATAATGTTGGTGTTCTTCCAGCTCTCTGGTGCACATGAAGTTGTGAGGCATTGCGTATAAAGGGCCGCAAGCTTTTCAATCATGATATCTCCTCCATCTTTGATTAAATCTACTGTTATTCCATCTTCTCCGGCAGCTTTTCCCCTGGTCATGTCTTTCAAGGCCCTTCTAACTTCAGCGCTAGTTATAGAAGGAGCCTCTGTATCCGGTTCATCACTATTTTGAATGAAAGTAGCTTGGCTGTTTTGGGCACTGTACAGGTCAGTATAGAATTCTTCCGCTGCTTTTACTATGTCATCGAAATTGCTGATGATATTACCATGCTTATCTTTCAATGCATACATCTTGCCTTGTCCTATGCCAAGCTTTCTTCTTACTGATTTAATGCTGCGTCCATATTTTACGGCTTCCTCAATCTTTCCCACGTTATAATTTCGAATATCTTACTTTTTTCTAGTTGATTAGTTTTGACAGTTCAGCGAATCCTATCTGATCTCTTGAGTTGGACATTTTCATCTTCCGTCGTTTCTTTATTAGGTCCTTTGTTTCTTGGGAGTGCTTACCTACTGGTTGCCTTGGTGCCCTGCCTCCCACTTCAATTGCTGCTTCTGAGATCAACCTAGTTACGGTTTCATTCATTACCTCTATGTTGTATTTATCTTCCTTTTCTAAAGCTGCATATTTGTTTGCAAGCACCAGCCTGAATTGGTCTGCTTTTACCCTTACTGCCTCTAGGTTGGCCAGTTTCCTCTTGACTAATTTCACTCTCTCTCTCTTCAAATTGAGAGAAATCCTAGACCTCACTAACCTATGGTCACTGCACTTAACCTTACCTAACACTTCTACATCCTGCACTATGCTTGGATCGGCAGAGAGTATGAAATCTATTTCATTCCTTGTTTCTCCATTAGGGCTTTTCCAGGTCCACTTCCTGTTGCTGCGCTTCCTGAAGAAGGTATTCATTATTCGGACCCTATTCCTTTCCGCGAATTCTACTAACATCTCTCCTCTTGCATTCCTAGAATCGATGCCGTAGTTGCCAATTGCTTGCTCACCAACCTGCTTTTTCCCCACTTTTGCATTGAAGTCGCCCAAGACTAAAGTATACTGAGTTTTCACCTTTCTCATTGCGAGTTCAACATCTTCATAAAACTGTTCTATTTCTTCATCATCGTTGCTTATTGCTTAGTTGCTTATGCGCCATTAAACACAACACAACAACGCTTCTTCCCTTATGGTTTTTTTGCGAAATGTTACATACGTTGATTGTTTCAATAAAGATTTTGTTGAGAGTTAGCGCTCGTCCTGTATGCTTCTAGTCTTCGTCTTTGTCCCTTCACGCTAAAAAAAAACAAGCAATATGTTACCGCACCAACTCGCCCAACTTTCCATCCTTTTGCACCACAGTTCCTGTTTCGAGGGTTCACAGCCGCACAAAGACACAAACGTTTACATAGGCTTTGAACCATATATCTCGACACCAAAAGTGGCCGACATAATAGTGTAGCTGGTGTCACCTGCGTTCTTATGTTTCTCTCTAGGAACTAGGGATGGTAGCTTAAAAGCGATGTGCAGCAGGTGAAATTTTTCGGAATTTTTAAAGTGCTGTCTGAAAACAACAAACTTCCGTGAAATATGAATCGTTAGCTGAAGGATTGACCGAAATTTATTGGACGGTTATGCGATAGCGCTTGCACAACGCATTGTTGTAAACACGTTCTAAAAAATATTCCTCCCGAGTCATATCCAAGGAGGTTGAAAGAAAAGCTTCTGCAGTGGCGGCGCCCGCTGATGTTTACCGGCAGGGGTGAAGCCAGCGCTTGCCCTGACTTACCTCTGAAAGAGTGTCGCGCAGGCTGCAGTCCGCGCACGCCTTAAGTGCGTTTGTTGTGCGAATATAAACGCTAGGCTAATTGTAAAATAAAAGGCCGTTATTTCTAGCTAAAGTATTATATTTGGCTAAGTGTTTTATATCAAGAACTCTCAAAAAATGTACCACGACATTCAGCTTTGCTCCTAAAAGCTGTGAAACAGAGGTGTACATTCAATAGGATCTCCACAGCGAAATTAGCCGTATGAAACATGAAAGAGGCGAAAAGCAGGCGTTTCCCATATTCCACTATTCTCTGATGTCTCTTCTGGCCCTGAGTAAGATGGCGGCGGCCTGGATTCACTTTCAAAGCAGCATTGCCACTCCAGAATTTTTTTTCAACATCCTTGATCATATCTAACGTTTCTTCACAATATCGTTGAAGCTGTAACGGCTGTTACGCTGAAATTTAGCTTGTCATTTCCAATAGCAACGTTCAAAAGGCAGGTGCATGGCCTCTGAGATTGCATGCACTGAGAGGGTTTTCACCTGCTGTCTAATTTGGTGCGTTCCCCCCTCCTCCACTACGGCGTGCCTCATAATAAAAACGCTGCTTAAGCTTTTGACACATAAAACCCCAAAAAGAAGAAGATGAAACTCGGCTCCTGCCAAACATCGTTTCGGCATGTTCGTTTGTATAGATACGCTGTGCATGGCTTCTGAGATTTCGCGCTTCGAAGTGGTTCTCTCTGGCTGTCCGTTCGTGCACCCCCCCCCCCCCCCCCACCAAAAAAGAATGTTGGCTCTCCCGTAATCTAGAGTAGATGTAAGCATGAAATTGCTACC
>NC_051163.1:112802122-112849358 GCF_013339745.2 Dermacentor silvarum
TAAGAAGGATGTTCATTGTTTGCTTGTACTCTCAGAAAATATGTGAAACTGCTATATGAACACTGCAGATGGAGTGACCACTGGTTAGACTCTACATATAGGCTTGGGATCGGAATTGCTCGGAAAGCACCGGTCGCGAGGCGGATACCCAGACTGTGGACAGGTTCCAGTATTTTTAATGCACTTGGCGTTGCGGAATGATAAATTATAGACCCGTAATCAAGGCGTGAGAGGATAAGACTTTTATACAAGTTAAGCAAACACTTTCGATCACTACCCCAAGTCGTACGCGACAGAAGCTTTAAAAGGTTCATTGTCTTCAGGCATTTTGCCCTCAGATACTTAAGATGAGGAATAAATGTAAGTTTAAAATCTAAAATCATTTCTAAAAACTTGTGCTCGCTGCTCACAGAGAGCGCATCTCCTGTGATTCTAATACTTGGTTCTGGAGTTACACCTCTCTTGTTAGTAAAGAGTACGCAAGTGCTCTTCTGGGCACTTACTTTAAAAACATTTTCATCTGCTCATTTGGACAATTTGTTTATTACAAGCTGCACTTGTCGTTCGCAGATGGCAATATTGCATGACTTGAAGGCTATTTGCACATCGTCGACTTAAACGGAATAACACATTGTGCGTGGAATGACTGTGTGCAGGGAATTCATTTTTCCAATAATAGTGCGCAGCTAAGCACGCCTCCCTGTGGCACACCAGTTTCTTGTGTGAATGACCTAGACAAAGCTCTGCCCACCCTTACGCGAAATGTTCGATTAGTGAGGTAACTTTCGATTGTGTTTAGGATATTGCCACGAACACCCATCGCCGAAAGATCTCGGAGAATTCCAAAGCGCCATATGGTGTCGTAAGCTTTCTCTAGGTCCAGAAATACAGACAGAACTGCTTATGTATGAAAGCATCTCTAATATATGCCTCAATGCGGACAAGGTGGTCTGTTGTAGACATACCTTCTCCGAAGCCACACTGGAAGGGGTCTAGTATTTTGTCATTTTCTAGGAAGCATATTAAGCGCCGGTTTATCATTTTTTCATACAGCTTGCACAAGCAGCTCGTTAGAGCTATTGGCCTGTAGCTGCTGGCTACGGACGGGTGTTTGCCTTGTTTAAGTATTGGGATGACTATGTCTTCTTTCCATGAGGACGGAATACAGCCAGCCGCCCATAAGGCATTAAAAAGAGACAAGAGCGTTGTCAGTGTTTCAGAGTGTAGTTGCCTAATCATTTCGTAAATGATATGATCGCCACCTGGCGCCGAGTGTTTGCAACACGCTAGAGAGGCCTTAAGTTCAGCTAAGGTAAATGGACAATTGTAAGCCTCAATCGAAGAACCTTTGCGGTTAAGGGGCTGCCGCTCTTCTCGTTCTTTGAATCTCGAGAATGTTTGTGTTTAATGAGATGTACTGGAGATATATTCAAAGTGTTTGCCCAGACAATCTGCCTGATCTTCCAGGCCATCTCCTTGGGTACCCACTAAGGGCAGCGGGTTCGTATCACGGCGTTTTAATTTATTCACTCTATTTCATACTTTCGCCTCGTCTGTGTAAGAATTTATACCAGTAAGGTACCTCTCCCAGCTCTCTCTCTTCGCACGTCGACGTGTTCTCCTGCCTTGTGATTTGACCTGTTTGAAATTAATAAGGTTTTCGGCTGTTGGAGAATTTGCGGAGCAATCCCCAAGCTTTGTTCGTATTTTTGCGTGCGACAGTATGCCAAAAATGGCATACTGTCGGAGAAAGTTTGTTTGCGTATGTTTGAGGTGTGTTTCTTGGACACAGCACCTTTGGATTATACGTATGTAGAAGTTCTGTGATGTCATCGAGATTGTGGAGGAGACCTCTCACATTCCATTGTAATATTAGTATATCCATGTTGAAGGTGGTTTTTGTGCTGTTTGTTAAGAGAGAGGTGTTACTTCACAGAGCCCTTTCCGGGCGCCGTGATGCGGTGTTTTTCTTGTTTGGAGCTATCGCGAGACTCTCGCCGCTCCATAGGCGCTGGTGGCGCCATCTGGCCGGTTGTTGTGTCCATCGCCTCTTGCGAGACGCTGGACACGCGCTCTTGCGAGCGGTTGGTTTGACGTGAAGGCCTCGCCTCGAGGGACGAGGCCCTGGAGGCCACCAGCCTGGAGTTCGATGGCCTCTTCTGAGATGGCGGAGCAGCGCTGGCTGCACCCGCCGAGGGGGCAGATGGCGTCGCCGCCGGCCCACTGCGGGTGTGCCAGACAGCCGCCGGGGGCCGATGTGGCGCTGCCCCCTGACGCGCCACTTCCGCAAAGCTGGTTTTTGGCAGGTACGACACCCGCCTGCGTGCCTCCTTGAAAGTTATGTTTTCCTTTACTTTGATCGTGACTATTTCTACTTCTTTCTTCCAAGACGGGCATGACCGCGAGTATGCGGCATGCTCGCCATCACAGCTGATGCAGTGTGGAGTGTTTTCGCACGATTCAGAGGCATGGTCACCGGAACTACATTTAGCACATGTCTGCCGGCCTCGGCAGTTCTGGGAACTGTGGCCGAAACGCTGACACTTGAAGCAACGAAGGGGATTTGGCACGTATGGCCTAACACGAAGCTTGATGTACCCGGCCTCGATGGACTCGGGCAGAACACTTGAGTTGAAGGTAAGTATTAGATGCCTGGTCTGGAGTTCTTTGCCGTCTCGCCTCATCTTAATTCGTTTAACATTGATGACATTCTGGTCACTGAAACCCTCAAGCAGTTCAGCCTCACTCAGCTGCAACAGATAATCATCTGAGACAACGCCACGGATGGTGTTCATAGTACGGTGTGGGGTTGCTGTTAATTGGGCATCTCCAAATGACACTAGATTGGGCAGTTTCTCGTAGTGTTTGAGATCACGGAGTTCCGCTTGGCATCCTAGATGCCTTGTAGCGTGGTCCAAAAATATCACTCAAAGACTTTGAGACAAGGAAAGGGGAAATCTTCGGTGCGCCCTCTTTTCAGACGGCGATCAGGGAGTAGGGGGAATTGTTCAGCCATAGGTATAGAATTTTTCGGCCGCGACGCCAGCCACCCACCGTGGAGCCCAATGAGGGGACGCTGCAGAGCCTGGAAAAGCAAGGTCCAGCAAACGCCAGCTGTACGCCACTACTATAACCAAGGGTGGTTATAACACACAAGGTTAACCCTCGCTGTCTGGAAAGTCGGAAGTAAATAGAGGAGAGGGGAAGACAGGAAAGATTGAAAAGAGAGAAGGACGCAGATTGGAGAGGGGGATAGGAAAAGGCAACTACCGATTTCCCCCGGGTGGGTCAGTCCGGGGGTGCCGTCTACGTGAAGCCGAGGCCAAAGGGGTGTGTTGCATCCGCCGAGGGCCCTTAAAGGTCTAAACACTCAGCGTTGGCTCAACCCCCAGGATCCGCTTTTCCCCGGACACGGCTAGGCCGCGCACGCTTAGACGCGGGAGGGTCCAACCCTCGTGTGCTCGGGTACGTGGTGTCGCAACACACCAAACGCCTGCTGAAGCCGACGCCCCTGCGGGGGTCTCCTTAACTTTCGACTGGTTGCCCGGATGATCTCGTTTTGTTCTTGCAACAATGCCCGGGCGTTCTCGTTTGAGTGCCCGCATAACGGCTCTGGCTTTTGGCTCAAGGTCACTTCAAGGTCACCGACAACGGGCGCTAAAAGCATTTCATGCTTAAAGCGCCCTTGTCCCATGCATTTGGAGCACGTGAAAGATCACCGGGTGGTCAAAATTAACCCGAAGTCCACTACTACGATGTGCCTCATATTCAAATTGTGGTTTTGGCAAGTAAAATCCAGGAATTCGATTTATCCGGAGATGTTGCGTCCCTTTGTATGACTGACTGGATGCCTCGGAAGGTCATCGGAAGTGAACTGTTCTGCGGCACGACCGCGTCTAGAACAACGGGCCGCTGCTCCCGCGCCCTGTTTTGGAATTGAAGCGAGAGAATTGGAATTTTTGTCGATGATCATGTCAGTGAAAAGTGTTTCCGATAGCATCTATGCAATATGGGCCTGAATTTCACTAACTGAAGAAGTTGAGGAACATTAGCTCGTTAGTGAACGGAGTGCGACTGCCACTAGCCAGCTTATTGTTTGCCGCACTGAAGGGCAAAATATAGGAGATAGCTTACTAGTATCGGCTAGATCTTGTTATTAAGAAAACTGCCGCATTGAAAGCAATGGCTCGGTATTGGACAACTCAGCTCGGAACAATATTGCAGGTTCTATAAAGCCGCAACCATCACAAACAAGCGCATCAAATAGAAGGAAATAATTTGAACTTTTATCAATATTGTTGCGCAAATGACGAGTCACTTATACGAGCAACTGTTTACAGAGTACATATCCAACAGCGGTTGCAGCGCCGAGCGGTTGGATTCACAGCGCGAACCCAGTTAGTTCTTCCTCCTCTTTTCTCGAGTGATGGCGCCCGCGCGCCAATTGTTGAAACAACCAAATACAACTCGCGTGTAGCAATATGCTGTACAACGTCTTGATCTAAGTCTTTGTGTCCAAATCAGTACTTCAAAAGTTCGTTATTTTTGTTCGGTAATCACGTGTGCTCATCGCAAAGAGAGAGAGAGCGGGAAAAAAGTCACAGGCCTGCGCGGCACAAGCAACATCGTCACAGCGTAAGCTGGTGGAGCGGCTGAAGAGAAGCTCCAATTTCGGCACCACGCACACCAAGTCTCTTCGCCTCGTTTTGACAAAAACGATCTGAACTGTCCACCCGGCGTCTACGGCGAGCTGCGGCTTGTAATGCTGTCTGCACAGCCATCTGCTGAGCCCCATGATGCCTGGTTTTAGCCGCGCACGTAGCTCTACGATTCGCGTCTTCAGCAGCGGTTTGTACCTTGCGAGAAAACGCCATAACGTGCACCGAAGAGGCACGGCCGCTGGAAGAGGTATCCAGAATACGTGGCGCACATCTCACATCGGAATCGCGTTGATTGCGCGCCTCGTCTGAATCGCATCTCGTCGTCTGCGCCTGCGCGCGCTGCGTTTGCAGGCACCTTAACTAGATGGCGCCACCATACTGGTGGAGGCTCAGGTCGTCCAATGGCGGCGGCGGCGACCATCGCGAACCGGAACGGCTGTTGGAATGAGCCCATAACAGCTTACACTGTAAAAAAGTCACAGGCCTCCGCGGCACACGCAGCACAGTCACAGCGTAAGCTTGTGGAGCGGCTCAAGAGTAGCTCCAATTTGGGCACATCGCACAACTGGGTATTCGCGGCAGTCCGTTCGCCTCGTTTTGACGAGAACGATCCGAACTGTCCGCCCAGCGTCGACGGCCAGCTGCGGCTTATAATGCTCGCTGCACAGCAGTCGGATGAGCTCGATCAAGCATTACAACTGCAACTTACATGTCGGGCTCGCCGCCTTTGCAGGTACCTTAACTAGGTGGCACCACCATACTGGCGAAGACTTGGCAGCTCCGGAGCGCGTTGATTGCGCGCCTTGTCTGAATCGCATATCGATGTCTGCGCCTGCAGACGCTGCGTCCACAGGCATCTTACCTAGATGGCGCCACTATACTAGCGGAGGCTCGAGTCCTCTCCCCCTGCGTGCTTGCCTTATACTCGTATATGAGTATTTTCCGCGGCCCGATAGCAAGCGCTTGCGTGGCTCAGTGGTAGAGTATCCGGCTCCCACGCAACGGGCGCGGGCTCGATCCCGGCGGGAATCGGATACTTTAGGGCGAAACTGTGACATTTTTTCGCGTTCCTGGCGATAGCGGTTAGGTGGCGGACGCCGGCGGCGGCATCATCGCGACCAGAAAAAGCTATTGGAATGAGCCCATAACACCTTACACTGTAAAAGAAAAGTGTAGGGTACACGGAGGTGACATAAACTCTTGCGCATACATATTTGACGACAGTGTTTCCAAATAAACTGTTTGAAATTATGCAATCTAGGCATACCTCGCCCTTCTATTCTTCATGCATGTTAAG
Organism: Dermacentor silvarum; assembly: GCF_013339745.2. Lineage (NCBI taxonomy): Eukaryota > Metazoa > Arthropoda > Arachnida > Ixodida > Ixodidae > Dermacentor > Dermacentor silvarum. The sequence goes on from NC_051163.1 coordinate 112,808,081, forward strand.
CCCATCTATGCGTTCATTGAACCGTTAGCATTTGCACAGCTCATACCTGCATGCTCCTTAAGGCTTGGGATAAGTTAAATTAAACGCCTAGTTTGAGAGCAAACATTAATGAATTGACAATAATAATTCTCCTGTAGAAGAAACAAAATTCTTTATGCAGATTCCGCTGCGAAAAGCTTTGCAGATGTAAAGGTATTGCTGGTAGTGTACACGCCTATATGGTGAAACAACATTAGAGACGCCTATTTTATGAATTTGCAGACGGACTGCGAAAGGGAGCGTAGAACCGCCAGCATGGGCGATAAACTTGACTGCAAGCGGCCCTCGAAGTTGAAGTCGAAGCGGCCCTCGAAGTCACTGGACATCGCTGTGTCAAATCAGCTGCAGTGTTCCCCACCGAAGAGGACTGCGTCCGCAAAGGCACCCGGCAGCAAAGCTGACGCACCTCCCCACCGGGCTTCAACGGAATACACTCTTTAGCATACAAGGTTAACATCCACAAGCTTGTTCTGCGCAGTTACCTGTGATCCCAATTACTCAGCTTGTCATAGCTAAGCCAATTGACTGTTGGATATTAGATATATGAATACAGTCGCTGCTGGGCATTCGAACTAATTATTTTATGTAATCTCAACCGCAGCTGCTTCCATGACCCTTTCACATTAGATTGAGCCCAGCGATTACTGTAAGTACTATTTCATCTCCGGCTTAGCGAGGGTTGTTCAACATGTAGTTCACCTGGTCCACCTTATAATATGGAGTATCTGAAGGAATCGCGTCTAGTCGGGGAAGATCACTGTAAACAAAAAGACGGCGTCGACCAAGGTAAATTGAAATAATAGGCGTTCCGGCGTATCCGCATGAGCCTTCTTCACATGAATCGATCGGTGAAGTACACTAATCTCAGCACATGTTATGACGTGATACAGGCCTCAAAACTGCTAGTACTGACAGTCTCCCCACCTTATATTCAAGAAGCCTGAAACACAGGATAACACGTACTCGAATGAGCGTACTTCGTCGTTTGCTATCATTATGATGATGATGATTGATGGGTTTTAATGGCGCAAGGGCATCTTTGGCCAAAGAGCGCCAAGTCTATGGTTGATTCAGTGATTTATAAAATACAAGTTGAAATGTGCTACATAAAGGGGTAAAAATCTTGTACTGACAAAGGTGTAAAAGGCCTAGCTAAACAATGGTGTTACTGTTGTATGAGACATTTGAACTGTGCATAGGTTATAAGGAGATATCGGTGACTGTGAGCGATTGCTTGTTATATGTTATATGCTATGTATATGTTATGCAGATTATTTACAGTTTTCAGTGAGTATAAGCCATAAATATTTGCCTCGAAGCCATCAGCAAAGTACTTTAACCATGCGATAAAGCTGCGAGACTTCGAGGCATTAATAGCTCAGGCTCCTCACGTATGTGATGGAGCATGGCGGTTTGGATTGTAGTATACAGTGTTTAAGAACTGGACGTCGGCGAGGTATTTAAAAACTCTTTTGACACTAAACATAGGGTCATGGGATAAAAATAATGCAAGATGAGACGGTATGTTGTGTGTAAAAAGTTCTCTAAAATGCTGTACTCTTGCTTGGTGAAGTCTTGGACATTCAATTAAAATGTGCCGGACAGTGAGTTGTTCTCCACATTTTTCGCATATGGGTGGTTGTGTGCCTGTTAACAGGTATATGTGTGTTGCGTATGTGTGTCCTATACGTAGCCTGCACAGTGTGGTTTCTGTTAGTCTAGCGATATTTTGCTGGAAAAATTTGCCTAGTTGAGGTTTTATTGCATGTAATTTGTTTTCCGTTTCTTTATCCCATTGGGACTGCCAGTGCTGTCGTAGCCGGTTACGGGCGTAAGGTTTAATATCTCGACTAGGGACCTCAGTAACTTCAATGTCACCACGTAGAGCAGCTTCTCTAGCACTCTGATCAGCCGTCTCATTTCCTGCTATGCCGCAATGTCCCGGTACCCAGCATACCACGAGGGAAAGTTCTTCATTGTAAGCGTTATAAATGGATTTTATCAGGTCATTAAAAACAGGGTTGTCTCCCACCTTTCCCAAAGCTAGTGCAGTTACGACACTTAGCGCATCTGTGTAGATAACAGCTTTTTGTATCCTAAGTTGTCGTATATGATCCACAGCCAGTAGGATACCATATGCTTCTGCTGTGAATATGCTGCAACTTGTATTAAGAGTTCTTGTAACATTATAGCCGTGACTATGTGCAGCACATGAGACTGCCTTGTGCGTCTTTGAGGCATCCGTAAAATAGGACGTTGCGTTGTACTTGTCTTCCAGTGATAGGAAGTGTTGCAAAATAGCCTCGCGTGGCACGTTTTTCTTGTCAAGCGCTTTAAAGGACATGTCACACAGAACTGGGCGTAGGCACCAGGGAGCAATGAGATCACTACGCCCAGTTTCGTGGACATCTGAGAAACTAAACCCAAGAGTTTCGGCAACAGTTGTGATAGCCAAAGGGAACGGCTGAGCTAGTGATGGCCTATTCGCGTACAGCAGTTCTGATGTTCGATTATTAATTAGTGTTCTGCAAGGGTGTTCCCTCTGAGCTAATATGTTGAGGGCATATGTAATTCCTAAATATGTTCTCTGATACTCCAAGGGCCATTGATTGGACTCTGCATAGAGGCTTTGAATAGGGCTAGTCCGAAAAGCACCAGTAGCTAGCCGAATGCCTAAATGGTATATGGGGTCAAGCATCTTTAACGCGGTTTTAGATGCTGACTGAAATACTATGCTGCCATAGTCCATCTGGGACCGCACAAGACTATTGAAGAGTGATAGCAGACATTGCGTGTCAGTTCCCCAGGAATAATGAGTAAGGATCTTTATGACGTTCAACGATTTTAGGCATTTTAGTTTTATGTTCTTGATGTGTGGAACAAATGTAAGTTTGCTATCAAAAATGACGCCGAGAAATTTATGTTCACTTTTGACCGTCACTTTGTGTCCATTTAATTCAATGGATGGATCAGGGTGCAGGCCTTTCTTTCTTGTAAATAGTACGCATGTTGTTTTTTCTGTATTAAAGCGGAAACCATTCTCATTTGCCCATTTCGATAGTCTATTTACACTGAGCTGAACTTGACGCTCGCATATGGATAAGTTGCAAGATTTAAAGCTGACTTGCAAATCATCTACGTAGACCGAGTAGGCGATTGTTGGCGGTACAGAAGTTCGAAGAGAGTTCATTTTCACAATAAACAGCGTACAACTAAGCACACCTCCCTGGGGAACACCGTTTTCCTGCACAAAGATTCGAGAAAGTCTGTTTCCTATCCTCACCCGGAACTTTCGATCGGAGAGGTAGCTCTGTATGACTTGGAGCATGTTTCCGTTTATCCCATATGCGTTCAAATCTTGCACTATGCCATACCGCCATGCTGTGTCGTATGCCTTTTCGAGATCAAAGAATACAGAAAGGCAGTACTGATTATGGACAAAGGCGTCTCGTATGTACGATTCGAGGAGGACCATGTTGTCGGTTGTTGATCTACCTGCACGGAAGCCGGCTTGGAGCGTATCTAGTATACCATTGTATTCTAAAAAGTGTATAATGCGGCGATTCACGATTTTTTCAAAAATTTTGCATAAGCAACTTGTTAAAGCTATCGGCCGATAATTTTCAACCATGGAGGGATCCTTGCCTTGTTTGAGGATCGGTATAACGATTGCCTCTTTCCAACTGTTGGGCAAACATCCAGCATCAAAAATTTTGTTAAAAAGGCCCAGCAAACACTCAAGCGTCTGCTTCGGCAGTTTCCTTAGCATGTCGTAACTGATCTGGTCCTTACCCGGAGCTGAACTTCGGCAACTGTTTAGGGCGATGTTCAGTTCGTGCATTGTTATAGTGCTGTTATAGCCCTCTCGACTTCGTTTATCGCAAAAAAATGGTCTGCGCTCAGCCTGTTTTTTGTGCGCTAAAAACTCTTTCGTATAATGAAGTGAACTAGAAATACTTTCAAAATGCTCACCTAGAGTGTCAGCTTGTTGTTCTAGTGTGTCGCCAAGATTATTTACTAATGGGAGTGGGCTAGGAGCTTGGCACTTAAGCCTTCGCACCCTCGCATAGACCTTCTTTTTATCTGCATATGAGGTTATGTGCGACAGATAGTTTCTCCAGCTTTCTCTCTTGGCCTCACGTCGGATGTGCCTTCCACTAGCCTTTGCTCGCTTGAAAGCGATTAGATTTTCTGTGTTAGGGTAACGCGAAAGCTTACCCCACGCTTTATTTTGCCTCTTTTTAGCTATTTCACACTCGCGGTTCCACCATGGCTTGGTGTTAGCACGAGTGCGTTCTGTTTGCGGTATGGACTCTTGGGCCGCGTTTAATATGTGTTCCGTGAGATATGCATTCATTTCCTCAATTTCTAAGTGTATGATTGAGTCATATGAGAGAATGGATAGTTCTTTAAATTTCTCCCAATTTGCAGCACTAAATTTCCATTTTTTTGGGTAGACAAGAGGATCGAGCGTATCTGCAGTGGTCAACATTAGCGGAAAATGGTCACTTCCGTATGGATTTTTTATGACCTTGCATTCTAGATATGGCAGTAGTGATGAGGAACCTATAGCAAGGTCAACTGAAGAAAATGTATGGTGTGCCGAGCTATAAAATGTAGGTTCCTTTCCGTTAAAAAGACACGCACCAGTTGAAATAAGAAATTTTTCTATGAGACGTCCTCTCGAGTCGCAACGTGGGTCGCCCCAAAGCGGATTGTGGGCGTTCAGGTCACCAAGGATTATGTAGGGTTCGTTAAGTTGGTCTATCAGGTTCTCAAACTCAGCCATGGTTAGATGGTGATTAGGAGGGATGTATAAAGAGCAAACCGTTACCAACTTGTTAAAAAGTATGGCACGGATTGCTACGGCTTCAAGAGATGTCTGAATATTTAGGTGTTGACAAGCAACTGATTTGTCTGTAATTATAGCCACTCCACCTGAGGGGGCAAGACAGTTAGCTCGGTCTTTTCGATATACTACGAACTGTTTTAGAAAATTTGTGTGGCAGGGTCTTAAGTGTGTTTCCTGAACACAGAACACTTTTGGTTGGAATTCAGATAAGAGTTCTTTTACATCATCTAGATTATGAATAAGTCCTCTGACATTCCATTGTAACATTTGTACAGCCATTGTGGCTGGGATAAGTGGTTCTGTGTTCAAGATTGCACAGCTATGTTACTGGACCTTTCACGGGCGCAGTAACTCTTGTGATTTTTCCTGTCCTGGCGCGCTCTAACGAGGCACGCCGATCCTTCGGCGCCGTTGACACCGAAGGGCCTGGGGTTACCTCCATCGCCTCCTGTGAGGCGCTGGACGCCCGCACGGGCGGCAGTGTGCCACGCGCCACGGGCCTCGACTCTCGCGGGGTTTTGGGAGTCACTGACTCAGCGGTCAGCTTCCCTTTTCTCGGGTCAGGTGAGGCAGCGCTAGCTGCTCCCACCAAGGGGGCAGGTGGCGAGACTGCCAGCTCACAGCTCGTGATCTTAGCAGCCGCCTTAGGCCGGGGTGGCGCAGCCCCCTGACGCGCCACTTCGGCATACGTTGTGTGCTGAACAAAGGAAAGACGCTTACGCGCTTCCTTGAAAGAAATGTTTTGTTTGACCTTGAGCGCAAGGATTTCTTTTTCTTGTTTCCATTTGGGACATGACCGCGAGTAGGCGGCGTGTCCTCCATTACAGTTAGCACAGTGAAGTTCGCGTTGACAATCATCTGCAGGGTGGTCATTTGCTGCACATTTAGCACACGTCAACCGACCACGGCAGCTCTGTGAGCCGTGGCCAAACCTTTGACATTTAAAACATCGACGGGGATTCGGTATATATGGTCTCACACGGATCTTCATATACCCTGTCTCAATGGTCTCTGGTAGGTTGCTCATGGCGAAGGTCAAAATTAGGTGCTTTGTTGGTATTTCTTTGTTATCCCGTCTCAATTTGATTCTCTGTACATTTATTACATCTTGCTCCTTCCATCCTTCAAGAAGTTCTGTTTCAGATAGTTCCAAAAGGTCTTGATCAGATATTACTCCACGGACTGTGTTAAGTGATCGGTGAGGAGAAATAGAGACAGGGTTGCCTCCAATCGTCTTGAGGTTAGACAGCTTGCTGTGCTGTGTTTTATCACTCAGCTCAAGCAGCAAGTCGCCACTAGCCATCTTCGTTACTTTGTAGCCTGGCCCTATTGCTTCAGTGAGAGACTTTGACACAAGAAATGGTGAGATTGTACGAACAGTCTTGTCTGGATTTTCACAGTGCACAACGTGGAATTTCGGGAACGTTTCTTTAGGTTGAACGAAAAAGTTGAATGTTGCATCGGTGCGTCCCCTTTTGTGAGGGAGACGATCAGGTAGTGGAGGATAGCTTGATCCCATAATATGTAGCACTATGTTCAGCAGTGATGCCTGCCACCCACCACCGAGCCCAACAAGGGGACGTGACGACATAGCAAGGGCAAGTTGTGTACACGTCAGCAGTACATCATTGCTATAACCAAATATGCTGTAATCTAGGTTGATTACCCACACAAGGTTAACCCTTGCCGCCCAGAAATTTGGAAGTGAGAAGAAGTGACTAGAAGACAGGAAAGATGTAAAAGTGAGAGAGAAAGACAAAAGGTCGGAGAGGGGGACAGGAAAAGGCGACTACCGATTTCCCCCGGGTGGGTCAGTCCGGGGGTGCCGTCTACGTGAAGCCGAGGCCAAAGAGGTGTGTTGCCTCCGCCGGGGGGCCATAAAGGTCCAAACACCCGGCTTCGGCTCAACCTCCAGGATCCCCTTTTCCCCGGACACGGCTAAGCCACGCACGGTTAAGCGCGGGAGGGTCCAACCCTCGTGTGCTCGGGTACGTGGTGGCGCAACTCACCAAACGCCTGCTTGCGCAGACGCCCCTGCGGGGCTTTGCTATCATTATGAGCAAGACTCATGTGCGGGAGCCTAAACATCGTTTACTTGATTATACTTTATCTTGGTCGGCACCGAGTGTTTAATTGACGATGTTTCATCCTTGTTTACTCGATTATATGTAGGTTCTTTAAGATAACTTTTTTAACAGCGGAGCTGTTTGAGCCGGAAGTTCGCCCGTATAGCGTAGACCAGAAACTGCGCCTGTCGATGACGTCACCGTGCGTTGCCTAGCAACCACTTGGCACAGCTTCTCCTCGCTTCGCCGCTGCTCCGCACCGCCACGCCAAGCTGCTACGACCACGCACGTGCTGCGTCTAGCCATGACGCCACTTCGCGTCACCTAGCAACCACATGTGCCTCGCTTCGCCTAGACATGCCAACGCTTCGCCAGGCCGAGTCTTGAAGCTTGTCGTGCGGCCAAGCGAGAATCTGCGTGTCGGCGGCCAGCCGATCCGCAATACCGTGCCGAAGCTGTAGCTGACAAGAGGCGTCCGTCGAATCAAAGGTTCCGAATTTCGAGACCGAGAATGCGAGAGTCTGCGTTCAAGTATCCAGCGTCGTCGGGATAGCGACCCTGGCTGTAACTTGTTCGATCACATGCTCTAATCCAGACTTGCACCACTAGTGCAAGCTGCGCTCATTTTTTTACCACTTTTATTCGTGAAGCCGTCATACTTGTGTGCATGAGTTGCTGAAATACGCTGGTTTATTGTATTGTATTTAGTTTACTCACGCTCTGCATGAAGGTGATGGTTTTCTTTTTGTTTAAAGGGTCCCTGAAATGGTTTTTGTCGTACGCCTAGACATAGAAGTTTCTCTCAAGGGATACTTTCTCACAAAAATTTCGTGTCAGTGCACTATAATACTACAGGCATGAGCGGTCAAACATTTCCCTCCCCTGAAGCAGCGGCGTTCCCCCTAAAGTTTTACACCCTGAGGCCATGCAATATGTCCCTTGCCCTTGAAGTGGTGACGCAAGTGTTTTCTACTTTCGGTTGATTTGAGCCGAATCTGCTCCCGCGTCTCTTTCCTACGCAGTTTTTATAATTAGGCCTGGGCTACATGGAGAGAAATTGAAAGACAAATTTCGGACTGATCATGCAGACACGGCAGCACAACGTTCACTGGCTTCTTTTTGAATGCTACATTAAGCGCAAAGAGGTGGATGCCACCGCGGGAATTTGCCGCATTACTATATCCAATGCACAAATAACAAAGTAGCTGTTTCTGGTATTTTGCGGTTTGATAATTGCGTGATTAGGTTAAAATAAAACTTACGTTTACGATTATCTCTATATTCGCTCGCAAGATTTCTTTGTAGGATTACCGTGTTCACCATACCACCATCCTCCTGCCTCTTCACATCCTAGCTCTGTTATTCCCCCAAACACCTTCCCCAGCGTGGAGTAGCAGGCTAGAGGCACTTCACTCAGGCCGAATTCTCCACCTTTCGGCCATTAAAACGTCTCTGTCTCTCTCTCAGTGGAAAAAGAAAGCGCTGCTGATTACACGTGAAAGCTAGTGGTGAAAGGGACTATTTATATATAACCGTTTCGCTATTCCTAAATTTAAAAAAAATACGAGAAGGGTACATTCTTGAGGACCCGAAGTCACGCTTTCCGCGCGGCAGTCTGGAGACTGTACCACTACACCAAAATCTAACTGAAGATGGCGGCTGTATAACGTATGTTATGGCACGTTCCTCAGCATGTTCGATTTCCTTCGCAACGCAATTTTTTCCTCCCCGATCTCGCCTGGTGAGTGTATTTTTCTGCCATCATTCTTAGCATATCATGTACTCTCTAACCTGGCTCTCTGGCAAATGTGGAACCACCGGTCACCGCTCAAAGAGACTTTCTTTTCAAAACAGCGGCTGACCGCTGCACTGGCCAACGAGGTTGCTGTCGACATTGACGTGCCGGGCTCGCGTCTTCTACAGCGTGTGGTCTCTGCACTTTACTCCCTGCACACACTTGAAGTGCCAGACGAGCAAGAAAAAAAATCACCGCATATCCACGAAGTGAATGATGATGAGTGGGCGAACCATCGGGGGATCATTCGGGTAACCGTGAATCCCCCGTATATATACTATATACAGGGTGTTTCGGCGAACACTTTCAAAATTTATTTAAGGTTGCCTGTGGCAGATAGCCCCATTCTAGTTAATGAGCTGGTCTACTCGAAGAGGCGGACATTACTTGCACAAAAAATTGAAATGTGTAATCGACTAATCAACAAAAATTCACTAATTAGGCTTTTTACTAATTACCTGATGGCCCATATTGCAATTTACAAATTGTAGCCGTGCATTTCGCAAGGCGGATCCACTTGGAACGAATTCTCAGGATGCTACCAGTTTCGAGATATTAATTCCCGAACTTTGCGGAGAAATCCATTGGCGTTCCAGTTAATTTTGTGCTTGAATGCATAAAACGACGTTTTGTTAAGCAACTAACTGGAACGCCAATGCATTCCTCCACAAAGTTAGGGATTTAATATCTCGAAACTGGTAGCATCCTGAGAATTCGTTCCAAGTGGATGCGCCTTGCGGACTCCGCGGCTACAATTTGTAAATTGCAATATGGGCCATTAGGTAATTAGTTAAAAACTTAATTAGTGAACTTCTGTTGAATATGCATTTCAATTTCTTGTGGAAGTAATGCCCGCCTCTGCGAGTAGACCAGCTCATGAACTAGAATTGTGCTATGTGCAGCAGGCAACCTTTAAGAATTTTTGAAAGTGTTCGCTGAAACACCCTGTATATATCCCCTTTATATATTCTTCCCCGTAATATTTTGTGGAGTTTCCTGGGGCTGTGTTAATACAGCCTTAATTAGTGAATTACTGTTAATTATTCGATTGTTCATTTTTATTTCTTGTGCAAGTAATGTCCGCCTCTTCGAGTAGACCAGCTCATGAACTAGAATATCTGCCACATGCAACCTTTAAGAATGTTTGAAAGTGTTCGCTGAAACACCCTGTATATATATACTGTACATGTGTACAGTATATACAGCGCTTATACAGCCCTTGCGCACCGCAGCGCCCCTAGTGGATTCCATGCAAACCAGAGCTACGGACGACGAGGGAGGGACAGGGCTCGGCCCTAAGGTGCTTCGCCCCTAATAAAGTGCTGGTACCATTCACGTACCTGCCACCAAAGGAGACATCACTGCTCCTATTTGCAATTGAGAAACCCTCTGAGTCCCATCGCCAGCCTCATTGCCAGAGCTGAGGCAGATTATCCTAATTCTCAAGCGGAAGTGGGAAGTTGTGTAGTATCTTTAAGGGCACAGAAACTACATATTCTAGTAAAGATAAGGCAAAGAATAGCGTCAACGTATAGATGTTTTCGCACAACGCAATAGCACGCAACATCAATAAAGTCATTACAAAAAGTACAACTGAAACGAAAACTAAGAACGGAAAGAAGGTATGTTCGAGAAGGTACTAGTAATTAGTGCTCTAATATCATTGCTCTACAATGTCACCATACAAACACGAAAATAGCTATATCCATTGCTGAGTCACCACGACGCAATATGAAAAAAAAAAGCTCGCCATACCAGTCTTCTGAAAATGCATGTCCAGGGAAGCTGTTGAAAGCCAGCGCTACAACTGGCGAAGGGGGTATGCAATGCTTCATGGCCTTTAAATAATGGTAGTAATAATATTTTAGAGCAATGGTAGAAAAAATAATCGTCATAATCGTCAAGTGGCGACTGCACACTCGGGTGGCAGCGGCGGTGGTGATAAGACGCTTCGCTTATCTGTTCTTTTTTTGCCTATCTAGACGTATGGAAAAGTGCTGCCGTGGCTGCGGAACTGCGTGCTGATTGACGTCACTGACCTCGTGCAAGTGTTGTCGCGCTTCCGGTGGCGAAACTGCGACTGGACACTCGGGTGGCAGCGGCGGTGGTGGAAGGACGCTTCGCTTATTTGTTCTTTTTTGCCTATCCAGGTTGGTAAATTTGCTTATTTTTTTTCTGTTTAACGCTACGTTACCACTACCGCCGTTGCCACCGTGTTCTCTGCTTTGCTCACTGCTGTGTGCTATATGTTCCTTTTGGCAAAGTGAGTGCTACCGTGTATTCCTGGACCACGGAACATGGCAAACAGATGTCAGTCCTGCGATGAGCCCCTCCCACTTGACGGCCGCGTCCTGAAATGCTGCGAATGTGAGTCCTCTTATCATATTGGTAATTGTTCTTGCTGGTCGGAGTCAACATTCAAGAGCAAAGGCGAGAGCGGCCGCAAGGCATGGCGATGCATCACTTGCCGTCCATCAAAAGCTAACGGTGGGACAAAACAAACATTAATTCTGAGCTAACTATCTGTCTGGCAGATATAATTAGGAGGCTTGATGCTCTGGCTGGGTTGCCAGCTCAAGTTGGGGGGATTAAGGACTCAATTGAGCTATTGTCACAGAAGTACGATGACATCCTCAACCGACAGGTTAAACACGAGCAAGACATCAGTAGCTTGAACAGGCGTGTAGGCAAATTAGAAGCGGTTTCCACTTCAAATGACATTCAGCAACTGAAAGCGACTGTAAATGATCTTGAGTTTCGCAGTAGGAAACTAAACATACAAGTACATGGCATTCGAGCTGCGCCAAACGAGGATTGGCTGTGTAGGTTGAATGATCTGGCTAAGACGGTTAACCTACCAGAGCTGACGGGGAATGACATCGGCGCTATTCACAGACTACCATCAAAGCCAAACAAAACGCCTGGTATTATTGTCCGATTTGCCCAGCAGTCAACCCGCGATAAGTGGCTGGAAAAGCGGAAAGCCCTCAGGAATGATTCATCGGGTGTTTCGATCACTGAGAACCTGACCCAACATAACAGAGAGCTGCTCCGCTGCGCAAAGGAATGGACAGAGCGTAATGGCTACCGTTTTTCATGGCATTGTAACAGCAAGATTCTTGTAAGGAAAAGAGAGGGCGTTAGCGCCTTTGTCATTCGTTGCGTGGCTGACCTTGATAAGCTGTGATATAATTTTACCGGGCACTGTATCCTGATATTTCTTTTAGTATCCCTCTCACCATGCTTCCTTCAACTGCGCAGGTAGACGTAATAAACGTTGAAAACTTCTATGATACTGGTTGCCAAAAATGCCCTAGTTGTGTTCATTTTAACCTTAGATCTGGTAGAAATAAGCAGGATCAAGTCGATTATTTTTTTAGTGCAGCGCAAGTACGCTTTGATGTTGTGATGTATTCAGAAACCTGGTTTGCCTCGTAAGAGGACGTGCTTTCATTTCCAACATATAAATCCTATTACATGAACCGCAAAGGCAAAAGGGGTGGTGGCGTAGCACTGCTAATCTTCAACTTAATTGATTCTGAACTAATCTCAGAAGTCTGCTGTATCACTCCTTTTTATGGAACGCTTGCTGTGAGATATGGTACTTCAGTTCTTTCTGTTTGTTACCGCCCTCCTTCAAATAATGTCCGTTTGTTTTCTCCTTTTTGAACTCTCTGTTAGAATTCATCAGTGAAAGAAAATACGCTCTAATTCTAGGTGGTGACTTCAACATCAACATGTTAGCTGATAGCAGTGCTAAATTAGAACTCGAATCGTTGTTAAACTCTCATTCTTGTAAAAATTTTATAACATCCCCCACGCGAATGTCTCCACAATCAACAACACTTTTAGATCTGTTTATAACCAATTTTGATCCCTCCTTTGTTAAGGCTGGCACTTTAGTTCATAATATTAGCGACCACTTGCCTATATTTATGTTTGTCAGTCAATTCACTAACACACATAAACCACTGCATTCGGAATTTTCATACAGACTAATTACCCCGGAAACACTATCCGCTTTTAGAGACCGCTTAGGCAGAACAAAATGGAACGAAGTATTCGCAACGAGTGACCCCAACTTGGCATACGATTTGTTTATCAAGAAGTTTTCTGAATCATACTTTGCGTGTTTTCCCGTCAAGACTTTTAAAACCTGCAAAAAAAGTCGAAAACCGTGGGTAAATAAAGAATCCCTCAAGCTTATAAGAAAGCGGGACCATTTGTTTAAGGCATTTATAGTGAGTAAATCCCTTGAAGCCCTCAAAGCTTTCAAGAAATACAGAAATTTTGTTACAAAACACCTTCGGGATGCAAAAAAGCAATATTATTCTAACCTGTTCAACTCGACACAACGACGCACAGAAAATGTTTGGAAGGCACTAAACACTGTAATTGGTAGTGCATCTGAGGCAGTAACTAAAATTGTAGAAGACGGAATAGAAGTTCAAGGCTATGAGCTAGCTAATGCATTTAACGACTTCTTATCAGTTGGTTACGCTACCACCAGCAGCGCTGACCACAGATATATGAGTGACCGAACTAATCAAACCATATTTTTAGAGCCAGTTTCAGATGATGAGCTTGTAGCCACATTTCTAACCCTCAGCAATAGCAAAGCCACTGACGCAGACAATATTCAAATAAAACCTGTAAAATATGTCATTGATATACTAGCACCATTCCTTACCTACATATTTAATATGTGTTTGTCTACAGGAATGTTCCCTCGAAATATGCAGATAGCAAAAGTTACACTTGTATATAAAAAAGGGTAATAGAAATGATATGTCCAACTACCGTCCTATATCAGTTCTGCCTGTATTTTCCAAAGGCTTGGAGAAAATAATTTTGAAACGCCTGACCTCTTTCACTGACCGCTTCAACTTGATAAGCTCTGTACAGTATGGCTTTCGCAGAAACAAGTCTACAGAGCTCGCACTACTGGCCCAAAAGGAATTCATTCTAGAAAATTTCGAGTGCAGAAATATGGTGCTTGGGCTTTTTTTAGACTTTTCAAAAGCCTTCGACCTCATTAATCATGATATTCTGCTTCAAAAAATGGATTACTATGGCATAAGAGGTGTCGCGCACAAGCTAATCAAGTCGTATTTACTATACCATACTCAATTTGTTGCCATTGAAGGAAAACGTTCCTCAATAAAATGCATTCAAACAGGCGTCCCTCAGGGAAGCATCCTGGGACCGTTTCTGTTCATACTTTATATTAATGAGATTGTCCACATTGATAAAACAGCCCATTACATAATCTATGCTGATGACACGAGTTTATTCTTTTCGTCAATGCAGCGTCACCTCCGGGCGCTGCATTGTTTAGTTTTCCTGATAGGCACGAGCAGGGTAGAAGGGGGACGACGGGCGACGGCCTGGAGGCGAGCGTGACTGGTGACCACGCGGCAACGGGGAGCTACTTATCCTGGGGGAAACACCGTCGTTGGGGAAATAGGTCTGGGTTGAAGGCGGAATGCGGGTGCTCTCGGGACTGGCGGTAAGGGGTAGACAGCGCTCGAGGCGCCGAGGACCAGCGCGTGGCGCAATAACGGGCGGACGTGGCCGATACGGTGACAAGTAAAACATATCGGTCGATCGTCAGGGGTTCGCCACGCAGCAGGGTCGCGATATCGATTAGCGTATCGCTGCTCTTGATAAGAGGGCGGACGCCACGAAGTTTGTGTTGGGCTGGCAGCGGTGCACACAGAGTGAATGCCCATGTTGGCGAGCTCCTGCCGGACAATGGCTTGAACGAATGGAGCCGTAATCGAGCTCGAGTCACAGGCGTGAACTGGAGCAGGGGTCATGGCCTCAAGTTCGCGGCGTACAATACGTGTCAGCTGATCTGGTGGGACCGACGGTTGTGCAGCCGTGCGGTCTTCGCAAGAGGACGTTTCCGCCGTGTTGGGAAGCCGGGAAAACGAGTGGCCAATGCGCCGGCTTTTAGCCAGCTCAAAGCGCCGGCACTCCTTAATAATGGCGTCGACTGTAGAATAATTTCTACACATTAAAAGGTTGAAGGCGTCGTCGGCGATCCCTTTCAAGATATGCCCAACCTTGTCGTCCTCCTGGCATCTCGGTGTCGGCCTTTCGGCATAGCGCTAATACGTCTTCTATGTACGCGACGTAAGATTCAGTAGCCGTCTGCGCACGTGACGCGAGCGTCTTTGTCGCGGCGATCTTCCGGCCAAGGGGCTTCCCAAACAATTCTCGGAGTTTTTCTTTGCAGGTGTCCCAGCTCCCAATCTCAGCTTCGTGATTATCAAACCATACCTTCGCAGTGCCTGTCAGGTAGAAGATTATATTTGCCAACATCATGGTAGGGTCCCATCGGTTGTTTTTACTCACGCATTCGTACTGCGCCAGCCAGTCTTCAACGTCCGCGTCACCGGAACCGGAGAACGTGCCAGGATTCCGGGGTTGCATAAGCACGACCGTTGAAGTGGCGGGCGCTGATGTAGACGCTCTGTCTTCCGCCATTGCAGACAGATGTCCGAAACGACGGCCGCTGCGAAGTTCCGTTGTGAGGCGAGACGTACACCGCACCTCCACCAAAGTGTGCACGGAAGCGAGATGGAGGCGAAGGATGTATTTACAAAATATATACAGAGGAGGCTAGGGCAAGGGACGTCCGATCCGGGCCAAGAGCTAGCGTCTTCATCGTCCTCTTTATCGTGCTGCCAAGCATCGCGTTGATCCATGTATGGATTGCTCCGTAACAATATCATTAGAGCACAAATCTCGAACAGCCATGAGGATACAATTACAGCTCAGTAGACAAAATGGCGAACGCGAATATCAACAATCTAAAAATCTCGCAGTGGAACTGCGCAAGTTTCCAGAGGCGCAAGGCCCCATTGGGACAGCTTATCAGGTCTATTGCGGACAAGCCGTAAGTCATATTGTTACAAGTAACTCTATGTGGAGAAGAATTTTGTCTCTCGGGGTACCGCACGATAGCATACAGGGGAGAAAAGGGCAGAGGTATTGCTACCCTAATCAGAAAAAACAGCTTGTTCGTTGAGCACAAGGTCCCCGCGTGCAAAACGGGCCTCGAGGCCAAGCTAATAGGATCATATCTAGCAGAACAAGCAATACTAATGTTTTCATTCTAAACGTGTACAGCGCGTCATCGGATAGGAAAAGAGGCTTCAAAATATTACTAGGCACCGCAGGCTAGGGCGGCGGGAAATACACCTCTCGTTGTTGCGGTTCACTTTAACGCCCCCAATACGGAATGGGGGTACGATTACAAAAGTGCAAAAAGAGACGAACTTGGCCTTCAATGCCTCAGAGCTTGGCGAATGCTTATCACAGACCCTAGGCTTCCCACCAGATCCACTAATTCGGTTAGTTGAGATACGACCCCCAATATGACCTTCCTCCGAGGTATCGAAGGCACACAGGACAACCTCCAGGAGGGGCTAGGCAGTGACCATCACATACTCTAAATTTTGTTGCGTGTCCAATCCAGACAGCCCGCGAGATATGAGTATGTGGACATGGGACCTTTTAAAAAATCAGAGCAGAAACAGCCCCGCTAGACGAGACGTATGCATATCTGCTAGAGAATCTCAACAACCAAAGATGGACCCCACGGACAACAGAACGGCGGTGCTCGTCCGCAGCAACGTGGCGGCAGCTCAATATGTCACGGCGCAGGGTCGGCTGCGAGCACACGCTGGTGAAAATTCATGCAAGAGAAATTAAATTGGCAGCTCTTCGTAATGAGCGTAATGAGCAATCTATTCGTAATCAGCGCGTACTACCGGCCGTCACAACGGCAGTACGAATTTGACCGCATCGTGAGCCAGACGAAAGGGTTGGCGGGGACCAGGCCGCTCCTGATCCTCGGTGACTTTAACGCTCCTCACACAACGTGGTGCTATAAGTTTCAGTCCAAGAGAGGAAAAGCGTTGACCAAAGCAATGGAGGATCACGAGATGACCCTCCTGAACGAGCCGGACGTAACCACCAGAAGAGACAAAAGTGCCGGCATGGGACACTACGCCAGACCTGTCGTGGCTATTCGGCACACTAGACGTCTTCTGGACATGCGAAGTGGACCTGGGGTCTGACCACAGCGTGATTGGCTTCACGATTCGAGGCTCCCGATATCGGGCTGCGCTGGGGACGGCGCGTATCACGGATTGGGACAAGATAAGAAAGTTTATCCAAGCACAAGAATAGGCGTCCGGGGAAAAATTAGGACAAGCTGAAAGAAAACAGACCTACACCGAATGGGCGAGGGAGCAGAAGAAGGCCCTCCAAAAATTTACTCGAGAAATCGCAACGACGTCGCAGACACCGTACGTGGACGCCATACTAACCCACATATGGGCGGCCTGGCACTCGTTAACGCATAGCAGTCTTGAACAAACAGATTGCCAAGCAGGTGGCCAAACTATGCAGGGAAAATTGGCTGAAAACCTGCGATGGCCTGCAGGGCAAGCTCTCGACGTGGAAAGCGTGGTGTCTCTTGAGGCATCTGATCGAGCAGCTGAGTAGCAAAACTGCTACCAATCGCACCTTACCAAAGTATGGAACACGTACAAGGGAGACGGCCGCAGGCTCCTGGAAGACCTGAAGGCGAAGTACCTAAAGACAGAGAAGGGCCAGTACCCGGTGCCCGAGAGATACGAAGCACCCGACAACGAAGAGCTGGACCATCCGTTTACCATGACGGAACTGTGGACAGCGATAGATTAAAGTAACAAGAGAAGTGCACCCGGTAGGGACGCCATAACTTACAAACTACTCGGTAACATGAGCGGTGCAGCGGCCCGCGGCCTCCTAGAGCACATCAACGAAGCCTGGGAGAATTCGCGGTTGCGGAAGGAATGGAAGGACGCCGAGGTCCGCTTCATTCCAAAGCCCTGCAAGGCCCTCACGATAGACAACATGCGGCCCATCTCCCTCACGTCTTGCGTGGGGAAGATGATGGAGCGCATGGTCCTTCGCCGGCTGCAGAAGCACCTCGTAGAAACGGATCAGATTCCGGAGACGATTTACGGCTTCAGGCAACATCTCAGCACCCAAGACGTAATGATCCAACTCCACGAACTGGTCGTCAAGCAGGCAACGAGGCACGCGCCACGCGGGATACTCGTCCTCGACCTGAAGGGAGCGTTTGACGACGTGTCCCACGCGAGCGTGTTGCAAAGTCTGAACAAGACCATCATCATCATCATCATCATCATCATCAGCCTATATTTTATGTCCACTGCAGGACGAAGGCCTCTCCCTGCGATCTCCAATTACCCCTGTCTTGCGCTGGCGTATTCCAACTTGCGCCTGCAAATTTCCTAACTTCATCATCCCATCTGGTTTTCTGCCGACCTCGACTGCGCTCCCCTTCTCTTGGTATCCATTCTGTAACCCTAATGGTCCACCGGTTATCCATCCTACGCATTACATGGCCTGCCCAGCTCCATTTCTTCCGCTTAATGTCAACTAGAATATCGGCTATCCCCGTTTGTTCTCTGATCCACACTGCTCTTTTCCTGTCTCTTAACGTTAGTCCTAAGATTTTTCGTTCCATCGCTCTTTGTGCAGTCCTTAACTTGTTCTCGAGCTTCTTTGTTAACCTCCAAGTTTCTGCCTCATATGTTATCACCGGTAGAATGCAATTATTGTACACTTTTCTTTTCAACGACAGTGGTAAGCTCCCAGTCAGGATTTGGTAATGCCTACCGTATGCACTCCAACCCAATTTTATTCTTCTGTAAATTTCTTTCTCGTGATCAGGGTCCCCTGTGAGTAATTGACCTAGATAAACGTGCTCCTTTACAGACTGTAGAGGCTGACTGGCGATCCTGAATTCTTGTTTCGTTGCCAGGCTATTGAACATTATCTTTGTCTTCTGCATATTCATCTTCAACCCAATTCTTACACTTTCTAGATTAAGGTCCTCAATAATTTGTTGTAATTCGTCTCCATTGTTGCTGAATACGACAATGTCATCTGCAAACCGGTTTGCAGAACAAGACCAGGTGTGGCCAAAAGACATTTGGCTACATAAAACATTTTTGTCAAACCGAACGGCGACCATCAGGATAGGCGAGGAGAAGTCGGACCCTGTCGAGCTCGGCGATAGAGGCTCCCCTCAGATATCGGTATTGTCGCCCCTGCTCTTAATCTGGCCCTCCTGCCCCTGCCTGATCTAATCAAGCAAATCGAAGGCGTGGACCACGCGTTCTACGCCGACGACATTACGGTGTGGACGGCCCTAGCCGGGTCCGATGCCTGGATGGAGGAAGCCTTGCAGCGGGGTGGGAAGAACCGTGCACATGTATGCCTAGTCGTGCGGACAGAGCTGCGCTCCCCAGAAATTGGAGATGCTCATGATCCAACCACGAAAACCAAAGAAGGAGCTGCCGCCGAACGTGATCATCACCATCGACGGAACGGCCATCAAGCCAACGCAGCAGATTAGGATTCTCGGCCTACTGCTTCAGAGCGACGGGAAGGCACACGCTGCCGTCACAAAGATTAAGACTACAACCAAACAGACACTTAGTATGCTTCGGAGGGTGTGTAACAGAAACCGAGGCCTTAAAAAGGACGATGCCATGCGCTTGGTACGCGCGTTCGTCGTGTCGCGGGTTACCTACTCTGCCCCGTATCTCCAGCTGACGAAGGCGAATAGGGACACTCTAAACACGATGCTTCGTAAGACAACGAAGCAAGCACTGGGCATGCCCATATACTCGTCCACGCAAAGACTGCTAGACATGGGCGTCCACAGCACGGTGAAGGAGCTCATCGAAGCCCGACTCTTTAATCAGAGAATCCGGCTCAGTCACGCGGAACACGGACGAGCCGTCCTACGCAAGATAGGATGGCAGATCGAGCCAGTACCTTCAAGGCGGCTCTTCCGGAAGACTGGAAGACGACCATTCAGACCAAACCTCTTCCTCGGAACATGACGCCGGGCAAGGACGACGAGAGGCGCACCGCGCGGGCCAAGACCATGGCCCGCAAGCTGGAAGAGAACCCCAGGGTCCTCTACGCGAACGCCTCGCTCAGAAAACAGTGACCGAGCAGTGGTGGTGGTTACGTCAAAAGACAGGCTGATCGTCACCGCGTCCCTGAAGACAACAGACACCGCAGTTGCCGAAGAAGCGGCCGTGATCCTCGCACTCGCACAGCCGAGCGTGGACACCGAGGTCACCGACTCAAAGACAGCCTACGGAAGCTTCCACAGGGAGGTAATCTCCACCGCGGTCCGAGCCATTCTATCCAAGCACAAGCCTCCGGGAGGAGCCATAGAGCTCGTGTGGGTTCCGGCTCACTCGCAGGTAACAAGCAACACCATCGCCGACTATCATGCCCGAGAAATGTCAAACCGGGCAGAGCACGAGCCGGAAGAGCTACCGCAACCGGTTACCAGCTTTTGGAACATTCCCTGGATGTACCGAGAGAAAAGGTGCAGACTTCCAGAACTGCGCCCCAAACTCACCAGGAAACAGATAACCGTGCGTCGAGCGCAGGCGGGATCGCTTGCGCATCCCGTACTGGTGAACCGCATGTAACCTGCGGAACATGATACGCTCTGTCCTTTTTGCAAAAGGGAAAAGGGCTCCCTGCCGCACATCTTGGCCGAGTACGCAGACCTCAAGACCTTCCTACTCCCCTTCTCGCCAACACACCCAATCCCCAACCCCGTGAGCGATTGGAGACCTTGTTAATCAGCCCCGCCCTACCGATTCAGCTCGCACAGATGGACAGGGGCCAGGAGCTGCTGGGAACATATGGGTCCCGTAACTAGAGAACCACCCCGTCTGGTGCCTGCGTACATCACCAATATATATTTGGGCCCAATAAATGTTTATTCATCATCATCAACAACGCAGTTAAAGGAGCAACCAAATAAATCACTACGGATCTGGAGATTCCTAAAATGGTCTCGAGACTAGCTCACCTTCTGGAGGCAAAACACGCCCTCTCAACCAGCTGGAAGACCCAAAAGCTTAATCGTAGACTCAGAGCGAAAATCGCGCGTCCTAACAAGGAGATTGAGTCCTATGAGGCCCAAATCGCCCGGCATCAATGGGATGACACGTGTACCGAAACGAACGGGCGTGTGCACAGAGGTAGCAAATCGAGCCTATTGAAAAGTCTACTCAACGATAAACAGTCTAAGGGCACCCTTATCCTCGCGACGGATAGGCTCGCAAATAAGCAAATCGCAACCAGTTTCACCGAGAGGCAATTAGCCAACAACTCAGCATATACCTCTCTGCCCCTCGCCAAAGACGGCATCGCCCGGTAGAGCATGTGAACTAAATGGGACTCTCGGCACCTGATCTAGACCAACCCTTCACCATATGAGAGATCAGACATGTTCTCTTCAATTTAAATGACAGATCCGCCCCGGGACCCGATAGAGTCACGAACAAACTCCTCAAGAACCTAGATGATAGGGCAATCAAGATAGTCACGGCCAAAATAAATGAGGTGCGAAAAATTGGACAGGTCCCGGTAGACTGGCGTACCCCAAAAGTGGTACTCATACCCAAACCAGGATAGGATAGGATAAGAATGAACTTTATATGTCCAACGGTTATGGCTGTTGGTGCCCGGGGCTAGGCTGCCATGGGTCCATCGCCGGAGAAAAATCTTCCGAGATCCTCGGCAATAGCCCAAACAAGCCAAACCCTTAAATATAAACAACTTGCGGCCCATCTCCCTTACATCATGCATCGGCAAGGTTGCGGAGCACGCGATACACAACAAGATTACTGACCATATTAAGAACAAGGAGCTCTTTACACACAACTTAATCGGCTTTAGACAGGCGTTGCCCTCACAGGACGCTATGTTTTTGCTTGAGAGCAATCTTTGATAACACGTCTCGTGACGTGAGAGGCATCCTCGCACTGGACATTTTCAAGGCCTTTGACAGGGTCGCTCATAAACACATTCTAACAGAGATTTCCTCGGTTAACCTGGGTCAGCGTTTTCATGACTACACCAAATCTTTCCTCGCGGATCGCAAGGCACACCTCCGTCTAGGGTCCTACGAGCTAGGGTCCTACGAGCTAGGCAACTGCGGCACCCCGCAGGGCTCGGTCCTCTTCCCACTCTTATTCAATATAGCCATGCACAAGCTCTCTACTTGCCTCGCTGCAATCCCGAACGTGGGTCACGCCATTTATGCGGACCAGATCACGATCTGGCTGCCGGGCGGCTCGCTAGCTAAGCTCGAACATTCATTACAAAGCGCGTTAGAGGCTACAGAAGACTTTCTTTCCAGCACGGGCCTTGAACTCTCCCCCGCTAAATCAGAACTACTGTTATACCGACAGTCTAGACAAGGGGTCAGAATCCTTGAGCCTCTGGAAACTCTGCCGATAGAAATTCGAGCTAAGAATGGATATCCCATATCAAGGATGGACTCGGCCAAGATTCTAGGTGTCCTCATTGATATGAAGGATGGACTCGGCCAAGATTCTAGGTGTCCTCATTGATGTTAAGGGTTGTAACTCGTCGGTCCTCAACACCCTGACCTGACAGGCTAGTAATGTCCTAACAGTTGTAGCCCGCCTCTCAGATTGAAGAGGTGGTCTCAAAGAGGACATTCTGCTCAGAGCTTACCAGAAATTCTTCGTAAGTCATGTTACCTACATCGCACCGTGCTTAATTCGGGTAAGGCGGAAAAAGCCAAACTCGACTCTCTAATCAGAACCGGTATCCAGCGCGTGCTTGGCCTTCCGCAGTCCACGAGCACCGAGAAGCTGCTGAAGCTACGACTCTACAACACTGTCGATGAGCTAATAGAAGCTGACACAGCGGCTGAGAAAACGAGACTATGATCCTCTAAGCGAGGGACCAAGTTTTTAGAAGAAGCGGGTATCCAACCCAGATATGAACCGGCCACCAAAATTATCCTGACACGGCAAAACATAACTCGCATCATGGTTGACTCCGTCCCGCGAAACATCCACATAGTGCATAACGAGGGTAGAAGATTGGCAAGAGCCAAGTTCATCCTTAAGGAGATCAATCAGCACAAACTAGGGGCCCTGTTTGTCGATGCTGCCAGATATAACAGAGGGAATAAGTACGCTGTCTCCGTTGTAGACGCGGAGGGCAGCCTGGTTAATGCAGCTTCTGTCTATACTAAGTTTGCCCATGTGGTGGAGGAAGCGGCGATCGCTCTAGCTGTTCAGAGCGCAAAAGTTCCCACTATCGTCTTCTCGGACTCACGCACAGCAGTTAGATCCTTCTCGGTCGCACTCGTCTCTGAACAGGCGAACAATATTGTGAACAAAGCACTTCAAAGAACTCGGGAGAGCAGCGAAGGAGGATACCACATCTCATGATTCCCAGCCCATCTAGATGGCCCAGTTAAACCTCTCGGATGTAATCCTAACGAGCAGGCCCACTGGATAGCGCGCGATTTCACATACCACGCTGTCGCGGGTAGCCACGCTCGGAACGAGGTCAACATCTCCAAAGATCCTTTAGTAGTTTTATATTTATCTTCTTATGTAATGGAAACAATTTTGTTTCCCATTATCGTCTCGGCAGGAGGACGTTTCCATCCCCCCCCACCCCAAATTGAACAAACCTCAGGCTAGCACACGCAGACTTCTGCAAACCCGTTCGTATCCCACTCATCGGTCCCTTAACAGGATAGACCATGAGAACTCACAGCCGTGTTTCAAATGTGCTCATGGCTCATGCTCTTTTGATCACATGTTCTGGTTGTGCCCAGCTCTTAACGCCTCTCCACACATCACGAACAAGCAATAGGAGGAATCCCTCAAGAACAGCAATCTTCACATTCAACTCAGGCTGTCCAGAGGGCCCAGCACATCGCGACGGGACTTTGTCTCCCGGTCTCATCGTGAGCGGAACCACCGACTTAATCTGGGGGAGCCGAAGGCTCCCTTAGATCCCAGTTGCTCAGGACTCAAAGTTCTTTTCATGTCATGTTGCGAGGAGACGCCACAACGTTTACCGAAGAGCAAACACAGGCATCCAGACTACTTGGCGCACATTTCAGATCGCCTGTCCTGTGATGCAATGCTATGGATGATGAGAACGATGATGGTTTATTGGCATCCCCTTCAAAACCGAGCGGTGACAACTAGTCACCTTGCCCACTTCAGTTAACCAGGTATAGCAACATGCAGCATGCAACTGCTATATGCATCTGCTACATGTCGGGACACTTGGTGGAATATAACACAATTGCCATGCAATGTTTGTACCTATCGATGCAACGCGGCGCGCATGTCACATCGCGCGACAAATGGCAAGATAGGATTCAAATGATGATGCTGATGATTTCGTTATCAGTACGCGTGACTGCACGAGATAGGAACAAGCTCTCTTGTTGCGTTGCGAAGTAAAACAAAAACACGCAGACATTCGGCTTGCATGTTTTATTATTTCTTGAAAGTTTAATTCGCCTATTGCAGCAACAGTTTAAATAAATAACTGATGTTGCCTTCAACATTTCTCGAAGTCACGTGTCACTACGTGCGATGTTACAGCAATGGGAGCTACGTAGGCGTCCTTGTGCGATTGACGTCGAATCTCGGGCTGGCAGTACGGCGACCGCGAGAAGGACAAACGGCGTTTAGTTTGAAATTTAACCTGTTTCCGCGGCGCGTAGCGGTGTAATACTTAGCAGACACGATCGTTAGTGCGCATTGTATGGACTGCGCTGCTCAGCTCAAAACGGCCAGACCTGGTGAGGGGCCCGAAACTTTATATTGCTAGGCGAAATCGCCTGTCCACTGAAAACTATCAACATCAGCATTGGCTCGAGCTTCGTCATGTTCTTGAATAGTTCCGCTGTTTCATCAGATTTCGAAAGCTTGGAACTGGCTTAAATTTTTCACTTCTCTTATCGGTAGCGTTCGTCAACGCCGCCCACTACGGTTCATCCTATCGATTGGTGGCAGCTGTGGTATATCACAGGGGCAACCTCCTTAACGCCGCGTCGGTGCGGGGCTCGTCTTCGGCACTGGCGGAGCAGGTCGTGGTGGCCCTCGCCCTCCGGGACGGGAGCAGGCCGCATATCTACACGGATTCCCGGGCGGCGGTGAGGGCCTTCGCAACGGATTCGGTCTGAAGGGAAGCAGCCTCCCTGCTTTGTGCAGGAGCGTCTCCCCGCACGTCATCACTTGGTTCCCGGCCCACATGGGGCCTCATGTCTCCCCCGTCGTTCCCAACGCAAACGAGCTGGCCCACGCCCACGCGCGCGAACTCACGCACCGCGCCGGGGATATGCCGCTCGAGAGCGCGGACGCGCGGCTCCACAAGGACTTGTCCCACCCGTTTAAAGAGATTTCAAAGCACTATCAGCTCGGCAGGAGGGTTTATCCCTCGCCCCACGCCAAGCTTTCCAGGCCTCAGTCTTCCACCTTTCGCATGCTGCAGACCGGGTCCTATCCCAGCCTAGCCAGGGTCAGCAGGTACGCGGACTCGTTCGAGCCCGATTGTCCGGATTGCGGCGATCCCTTCTGCGCTTTAGAACACATGCTCTGGCGTTGTCCCTCGTTACGGGACCACGATAATCTCACCACGGAAGAGTGGGTGGATGCGCTGAAGAGCTCCGATCTCGCCGCTCAGCTACGGGTCGTCCAGAGGGCCCGCGGCGCGGCGGTCAGGCACGGCCAGCCCGTCCTGACGTGGGAGCGGCCCGCGGTGGCTCCTCCCTCGTAAGGAGTTCACGGAGTCACTCCGCAGGGCCTAAAATAATGTTCATTGCCTGCCTGCCTCTTCTGTCATCGTAATGGGGATGCCGCGTTTTATGGGGGTACGAGCCATTGCTTAAGGCGGTATGAGCCGTTCATTGTGTTACCTAACGGACAGGTTTAATTTTGAAGCAATTTGATTTCGAAGAATCGGAAGCAGCAATGTCTGGCGAATGCTGCTAACCACGCCACCGAGCAAACTGGAGACGTCGAACGTACGGCGTACCGCGGGACATACCGTCAGTGACGTCGTTCTCTCCGTCGCTGCAGAATGTGCGTGTAACCTCATAATTGCGAAATAGTTTATAAAACCCTTGGGATTAACCGAGTGATAAACGCCGGGGCCGCACGTTTCAGCTTCGCTGGTTAACCATGTTCACGGAGTGGAAGGGCCGACGATATTTGTTTTTTGCTTGCTTGTGGGTGTATGAGTGCTTAGGGGGGTATAAGCCATTGGTGGTGATAGTATTCTGTCGACGGACGTGAAAACATCCCGGCACACTAGCCATAGACAGCTTCGCTGTAAAAAAGAAAGTAAGCTTAGCCATCCACGATTCCATCTCTAGACACCTTAGCCATCTCTAACCAGACCCACAAGGCACCATAAGCCTAACTGTTTAACACCTTATTTTGCTAGAACTGAAACTTATAAGTATGGTAATAAGTGTGGTAGCAGAAACTAAGAGCCTCTTCGGTGTGATCACAGAGACTAAGAGTTTCTGCTCCCACACCGAAGTAGCTCTGTTGCACCATTTCAGATCTGCATTGTAGCACTTTATTGCACTAATCTAGAAATAGATTACGTTGTTGTTTTGTATTCAGTTGTATTATCTTACTACACAACTATTGAACCAGATTCCATTGTTGATATTTTGTGTTTTATTATCTATGTTATTGCACTTATCTTCAAACAGTTTGTATTGTCGCTTTTTATTATGACTGTTTTTGAAACTACCCACCTGCTTGGACACAAGGGTCTTCAGCATGTAATAAATAAAAAAAAATAAGCTACAAGTTGAGTAGGAATGAACGATATGTTAACCTACCCATGATTTGTCGGAAAAAGTAGAATAAGAGACATGCAAGAAGTGCCGAATATAGATAAAACATATACAAAGAGAAAGGTACACTATAAAGCCAAGGCAGAGGAGGACTCGACGGTTGAGATGGCAAAATGTTCAAGGCAGAGCATGAGGCCGAGCTGAAAAATTGTCGGCGATATATCCAGAGAAATTATTCCGTGAAACGTGAGGAAATGCGCACGTTGAGATCTCGCGCATTCTGCCTTCTACGGCCGCCTGCAAGGCCAACACAGCCCTCGGCAAACACCACCATCGCGGTGCCACCGGGCACGTGCAGCCCACTACACATTTTTGCTAGGAAGCGCCGCGATAGGGACAACCGGTGAAAACCCTGTCAGTGCGCACAACATCGGCGGCCTTGTACTGTGTATCTAACATGAAACATTCCATAATGATGTTTGACAAAAGCCGAGATTAATGAGGCTGTTCATGGTGCAAGCGATACAGCAAAACCATCAAGTAAATTCCGGTGATTCCCTATGCCAATGATTGCTATTTCCCGGACGTTTGTTCTGTTCAGAAAGCACGTAAGAATTACAAAAAAGTTTCGCCTGCTGCATATGGCTTTTAAGCTACCATCTCTAGTTCCTAGACACAAACCAATACACAGGCGACAACAGCTACAGAATTATGTGGGACGTAGGCCCAGACGCTGTTGGTGGCGTGGTATGTGGCTCAAAGCCTATGTGCTGCTGTCAACCCTTGCAATAGCAGCTGTTGGCTCGTAAAGCTGCTGTTGTGTTGTAGTTCAGGTGTTCGTGGTTCGTACTCACGCGTCGCACAAAAGTTAACTTGCCTACGCCACCGGAGCGCCCAAAGCGTGTTAGCTGGAGCGCGATCGGAGATCTTTGTTCGAATTGTATTTTGTCAGTTTGTGCGACGTCACAAAGTGGCAGTATGCATAATTTTTTTTTGAGAACGGGAGGGAAAGAACAGCCAATCGGCAAGCGGCGAGCCATTCCGTAGCCGCAGCCGTCATTTGGATCCAATCCAATCCACCAGACGTGCCATGCGAAGCCGGTCTCGTAGCGAGCGGATGACTGCTCGAACTTCACATCTCTCGTCGCGTTCTTCTCCTAGCCGACGACGTGCTCGCACTCCAAGGACGTTTGTCTTCCTGGTAGTTCATCGCTTGCCGATTGGCTGCTCTCTCCCTCCCATTGTCACAAATTTTGCATACCGCCACTTTGTAACATTGCAGCAACTGAACAGAACGCAAAACGAACAAGCATCTCCGATCGCGCGTCTGCGCTATACTTGTGCGTCGAACTAAGTTGACTAAGCGGACCTACGTCGTCGTCCTTCTCTATCGCCGAGAGTTGCTTGTTGGTGAGGAGGTGATGTCGCCAGGTTGAAAGGAACGCATTGGTTTATTTACATATATAAAACGCAGAACTGGCACTACGTATAAAGGAGCACACCCATTGTAAGAGCATTTTACATGTCGGATCGCACTACACTGTCTGAGCACACACAGCACAAAATCGAAAATGTCTGCTTTTTACAGCGAAGCGGTTTTAGCTATGCTTCCGTGCATTTTTGTTTTGCGTATGCAAAAATATGGACCGATTATGGTGATAGTGCAGAAAATTCCATACTCCTTTGACTTCGGGTAGTGGGCTCCGGGACCTGTAATGCGCCCTTTATCTACCCTTGTCACACCTGGGACCCAAAGCGGTCCCAGCAAAGAGGGTAACAACAGAAGTATTTGGAAAAATGCTTCTTACTTTGTTACATTTTTGCGAAAACAACTGTTCATAAATGACGCAAGACACTACACATTTGTTAGTTTTTGCGCAGGCATGAAGGTGCGCGTTCGATTAGTGTTTGTTGAATATTGTTTGAGGTTCTTGCGCTGGCATGGAAGTGTGTATTAGCCTAGTGCATGACTGCCTAGTGAAGTCTATTTACGTGGCAGCTGATTCAACTGAGAATCAGGAGTTGGCGCTGTTCCGACGGAAAGCGTCGACGTCGGTCCGTTGTATTAATTAGTGTATTCTCGGTGACGGTCAGCTTGTAGCGATTTGCGAAGCCGTGCCTTGATGGCCATTAACGCTTCCACTGAATGCATCGGTTGCTGTCAAATCCAAGGGAGCTTTTTTGTCCGCAAATAGCGCCGAGCCCCGTCGTCATGTAAGCGGGTGCTGGTAAAGTGGTCGTTTCGTGCGAAGCATAGCAATAATCCCTTTGCCGCTTTAACGCGAAAGCGTTACGGGCCCCGTGTGGCAGAAATTACGGCGTCGCCGTGGATATCGGCCTCCGTGGCGGAGAAAATAATGCCCAACCACCCCGACTACATGACTCTCGACGTGGCACAAGGTGTCAGCGAAAGACACCATCATCCTGAACCACCTCGACGTAGTCATCGCAGGCTTTCCACGGGGTGGAAGGTTTTGGTGAACAAAAATTAAAGTTCTTAGACAGAAATCCGTCAGAAAAAAAATTACACCATCTTCCCGTAGGGGAACCCTGAGTAGTATGCGAAGCAGCCATGGTGTCGACTCAAGGTAGTTTTATCAGCTGTATAAACTTAAACATGCAGCAGTGCCAGCAACGCGCAGAACTGTTGTCGACGCCGTCGGCGTTTTGCCCGCGTTCGCTCCGAACGCGTGCGGCGTTGGTGACTGTTGCCGGTGCCTCTGGGGCGCCTACCGTCGCGCCTCTGAGCTAAGCTGCTTCGCATTATCGCGCGCGGAGCCGCAGGTGTCGCCATTCGTTGCGGAGTGACACAGCCCCGACCATAAGATGCTTCGCATCTAAAATGGTAAAGTACGACTTAACCACAACCTACAGACATGGTGGCGTCGGATTGTAAATTGAATGCACGAGAAAACATAATTCTGTTAGGAAACTCAAACACAAACCCCCTTTCCAGCATTTCTACGATAGCAACTACGCCCCACTCGGGTAGTTTACTTGCGAAAATGCTATCCAGATGGCGCTCGCATCCTCGGCAAGTCCCAGTGCAACTCCCAGAAGCTCTTGGGTTTAAAGTGGAAGGAAACATCAAGAGATCAGCCGTAAAGATTAGCAAGAGATGATTAGAGTACTGGTGGAAAAAAAGCAGGGAAAAGATGGATACAACCTGATCTCTTAACATCATAGGTAGTGGTACAAGGTAAATTTTTGAAAAAGAAAAAGACTAATGAGGAGGTATACAAAACTGCAAGAGAAAACACATGTATAGTATACCTCATTAAATCAAGCAGGCTAGGTCACTATTTGTCGCCACCCCGTTTCATCATCATCATCATCATCATCATCATCAGCCTATATTTTTTTATGTCCACTGCAGGACGAAGACCTCTCCCTGCGATCTCCAATTACCCCTGTCTTGCGCTAGCGTATTACAACTTGCGCATGCAAATTTCCTAACTTCATCATCCCATCTGGTTTCCTGCCGACCTCGACTGCGCTTCCCTTCTCTTGGTATCCATTCTGTAACCCTAATGGTCCACCGGTTATCCATCCTACGCATTACATGGCCTGCCCAGCTCCATTTCTTCCGCTTAATGTCAACTAGAATATCGGCTATCCCCGTTTGTTCTCTGATCCACACCGCTCTCTTCCTGTCTCTTAACGTTAGTCCTAAGATTTTTCGTTCCATCGCTCTTTGTGCGGTCCTTAACTTGTTCTCGAGCTTCTTCGTTGTTTCCGCCCCATGAGTTAGCACCGGTAGAATGCAATGATTGTACACTTTTCTTTTCAACGACAGTGGTAAGCTCCCAGTCAGGATTTGGTAATGCCTGCCGTATGCACTCCAACCCAATTTTATTCTTCTGTAAATTTCTTTCTCGTGATCAGGGTCCCCTTTGAGTAATTGACCTAGATAAACTTACTTCTTTACAGACTCCAGAGGCTGACTGGCGATCCTGAATTCTTGTTCCCTTGCCAGGCTATTGAACATTATCTTTGTCTTCTGCATATTCATCTTCAACCCAATTCTTACTTTCTCGATTAAGGTCCTCAATCATTTGTTGTAATTCGTCTCCATTGTTGCTGAATAGGACAATGTCATCTGCAAATCGAAGGTTGCTGAGATATTCGCCGCTGATCCTCACTCCTAAGCCTTCCCAGTCTAAGAGCTTGAATACCTCTAAGCATGCAGTGAATAGCATTGGAGATTGTGTCTCCTTGCCTGACCCCTTTCTTGATAGGTAACTTTCTACTTTTCTTGTGGAGAACAAAGGTAGCTGTGGAATCCTTGTAGATGTTTGCTAAGATATTCACGTATGCCTCCTGTAGTACTTGATTACGCAATGCTTCTATGACTGCTGGTATCTCTACTGAATCAAATGCCTTTTCATAATCTATGAAAGCCATGTAGAGAGGTTGATTGTACTCCGCAGATTTCTCGATTACCTGATTTGTGACATGGATATGATCCATCGTAGAATATCCTTTCCTGAAGCCAGCCTGTTCTCTTGGTTGACTGAAGTCAAGTGTTGCCCTGATTCTATTGGAAATTATCTTGGTGAATATTTTATACAATACTGAAAGCAAGCTAATGGGTCTGTAATTCTTCAATTCTTTAACGTCTCCCTTCTAATGGATAAGTATAATGTTGGCGTTCTTCCAGCTCTCTGGTACACTTGAAGTGGTGAGGCATTGCGTATAAAGGGCCGCAAGCTTTTCAAGCATGATATCTCCTCCATCTTTGATTAAATCTACTGTTATTCCATCTTCTCCAGGCGCTTTTCCCCTGGTCATATCTTTCAAGGCCCTTCTAACTTCATCGCTAGTTATAGAAGGAGCTTCTGTATCCGGTTCATCACTATTTCGAATGGAAGAAGCTTGGCTGTTTTGGCTACTGTACAGGTCAGTATAGAATTCTTCTGCTGCTTTTACTATGTCATCGAAATTGCTGATGATATTACCATGCTTATCTTTCAGTGCATACATATTTTCTATGTCTTGTTCTAATACATATATTTAGCGGCTGCCACGTTGCAGATACAACAACCGCAAGAGAAAGCGGAACTACCATTGTCTCCACTAGAACAACGTGAGACCTACCGTGACGTCAAAGCCGCCAACACCTTGACTCGTGAAGCGAGAAGCACGTGGACCGAGAGGGCCATGCTCTCGTGTGGACATACCAGAAATCCCACGTCTATCTCTTCGGCAAGCAATTTGTACTTCAGAGGGGTGACTTACCACTCGTCTACAAGAATTGGCAGAATATATAACGGGCAGCGAAAATGTAGGCGCTGACTATATGAGCAGAGTGTCTCCGGCACAGAACTGACGTGGCTTGGCTTTGCGATCGTAACATTTCTTCTGTGGCAGCTTGGCTTTCTGTAGCTCTTCTTGAGCAATTCTGCAAGTCTCCTGCAAACGATCGCGAAGCTCCATAACATAACCATATGTTGTCTTTGTTTTTTTATCAAGAGTTGCTCGTGTCCATAATTCCTTTAGTATGGCCATTGGTCCTTTAATGTACCGACCATACAGTAGGTCGAAAGCAGAAAAGCCGAGACTCCACTGAGGCACTTCTCGATAATCGCCATTATTTTACGGCTTCCTAAATCTTTCCCACGTTATAATTTCGAATATGCCTTACTTTTTTCTTGTTGATTAGTTTTGACAGTTCAGCGAATTCTATCTGATCTCTTGAGTTGGACATTTTCATCTTCTGCCCCGTTTCAAAGAGGATACAAATAAATCAACATCATCATCAGTCAAATCGGGACTTCGCCTGCCTAATGCGTGTTGTAAGGGAGGGGAAGCGACGTTTAGCTGCGGCCCCAAATGCGTATCTTGCGCAAGGGCGCAAGGGGAACTGGCGACTCAATATCCCACGCGAAAGCAGGAAAGCGGGAAGGCAACGCGGGAGCGAGGGACAGCGGCTTCTACTCTGCCAGCAACTGCGTACTTGTACTTTGCACTGCTGCGGGCTGTTGCGCGCACCGTATCTTGAAAGTGATCTGCGCACGGTTCTTACCTTTGTATGCGCTGTGCTTTAGCCGCTCAGTTTCCGTTGAAGCGATTGACCGCACGAACCATCGCTCGCTGCTGTAGTCACGCTTCACAGCCTTTTGACAGTGGTCGTCTGCTGTCATCGAGTGTGCTCTATTCATGTTTGCTTCTGCGCGTTGACACCATGCTTGTTAATTCAGTTAGTAAGCGAATGCGTCGTAGTTTATGCAGCCGATAAATCTACTACCCTTACGCCATATGGCTCTCCAATAATTTGCTATCCCAATTGACGCTTCGCCTTTCGGGCGAATCTGCGACTTTTTACAGCGAAGTTGTTAAGGGCTCGCTGTTCGATGGGAGCGTGCGGATGTAGGAAAAACTCTCATTGGCCGTATGCTGTAGGTGCGAGTGAAAGCGTGCGAGGGCCAGGGACGCGCGCTTTCACGGGCAGCGAACGCACGGCGGAGAGCAAACGCGACTTCCCAGTCGAAGGGGAGCGGTGGGCGAGGAGGGAATCGAGGCACCCTAGACTGTGCGTGTGCGTACCCGCTCTCCCACTGCGGCGCATGCGCGCAGCCCTGCCGGCCTCTGCAGCCTGTGCCGCAGACTCTCTCTGGGCACCCGGCGGTCGCGCGCACCGTAACTTGAACGCCATCTCCAACACGGCTCCGACCTTCGTATGTGCTGTGCTTTCTCCGCTCAGTTTCCGTTGAAGCCATAGACCGCATGAACCTTCGCGCGCTGCTGCTTGCGCGCTTGCTCACGCCGGTGTTTCGACAGTGGTTGTGTGCGGCCACACAAACAACGCGCAGAACAGTTGTCGACGGCGGCGGCGTTTTGTCCGCGTTCGCACTGAACGCGCCTGGCGTTGCTGACGTGTTCATGAAGAACGTGCCAACCTTTGCCGTACACCCTATGGCGGTGTACCGTAGCGGCCATAATGGCATGGTCCCTGTGGTCACTAAATAAATGAAAACCACCGCATCATATATATTTCTCATTCCTCAATAGTTCAAATAACCAATTACACCATCACATCTTAATAGTCGTATTAGAAATAGATAATTCCCACCATAGTACAGCTTTGCTGGTCTTCCATCTCCACCCCAGTGGAAGGCCTGACAGTTTTTTATTGCGATAGCAATTATATGGACATGCCAAAGCGGATTTCTGCCGTCGGCGTCGCCGTCGTCGTCGCCGTGAGGTTCCGTATGACGTCAACGGCGATGAAATCGTCGCCGCGCGCCGGACGCTGCATGTGCGAGTGAAACGGCGCGAGGGACGCGCGCTTTCACAGGGAGCGAACGCACGTCGAAGAGCAAACGCGCGTTCTGCGCCGTGCTCCCTAAAGGGCTAAAGGAAAACTGAGACATCCACCCAAATGTAGCAATTTGCTACAGTGGAAACCCAACCGGGTTCCTAGAAAGAAAGCCTCGCAGTTGAAGAAAAATTCGTCCTGGTCCGGGACTCGAACCCGGGACCACCGCCTTTCCGGGGCAGCCGATCTACCATCAGAGCTAACCAGGCGGCTAGCAGATGGCAGGACGAAGTCGAATTTGTCGACAACTCGAAGCAAAGGCAAGTGTATGACGTAATAGTTCAGCGGAAATCCGCTACGTGGAGATAAGTAATTAAAGGAAAACTGACATCCACCCAAATGTAGCAATTTGCTACAATGGAAACCCAACCGGGTTCCTCGAAAGAAAGCCTCGCAGTTGAAGAAACATTCGTCCTGGTCCGGGACTCGAACCCGGGACCACCGCCTTTCCGGGGCAGCCGCTCTACCATCTAGCTAACCAGGCTGCTAGCAGATGGCAGGGCGAAGTCGAATTTGTCGACAACTCGAAGCAAAGGCAAGTGTATGACGTAATAGTTGCAAAATTAAGCGTTTCTTTCCTCCTTTCCATATACAGAGAGCAAACGCGACTTTTTCCGTCGTGCAAGAGGCTGTGGGGGGACGGGAGGGCGCGAGAGAGGGGAGGCGACGTTTAGCTGCGGCATCAAATGCGTATTATTGCGATAGCAATTATATGGACACTCAAAAGCAGATTTCTGCCGTCGGCGTCGCCGTCGCCGTGAGGTTCCGTATGACGTCATTTGGAGATGAAATCGTCGCCGCGCGCCGAACGCTGTAAGTGCGAGTGAAAGGGCGCGAGGGGCGCGTCTTTCACGGGGAGTGAACGCACGGCGGAGAACAAGCGCGCGTTCTGCGCCGTGCTCGCTTAAGGGCTGCAGAAGTAGGCGTCTCTTTTCTCCTTTACAATCACCATATATGTAGAGCAAACGCGCCTTCTTCTGACGCGCGAGAGGCCGTGGGGGAGGGGGAGGGAAGGAAGGCGACGTTTAGCTGCGGCACCAAGTGCCTATTTATATCAGAGGCTCCGGCAACAGTCACCAACGCCGCACGCATTTTGAGCGAACGCGGGCAAAACGCCGATGGCGTCGACAACAGTTCTGCGTGTTGCCGATGCTGCTGCATGTCCAAGTTTATACAGCTGATAAAGCTAATATCATTACTCCGTATAGCTCTCTACAAGTTTGCTATCGCAATTGATGCTTCGCCTTTCAGGTGAAACTGCGACAACATTTTTTATTTAAAAACGCCGCGCGTGTTCAAGTGCGAACGCGGGCAAAACGCCGACGGCGTCGACAACAGTTGTGCGCGTTGCTGGTGCTGCTGCATGTCCAAGTGGATACAGCTGATAAAACTACTATCCTTACTCCGTATAGCTCTCTACTAATTTGCTATCGCAATTGATGCTTCACCTTTCGGGTGAAACTGCGACAATTTTTTTACATATTTACAACTCCCAAGTCACGCCACGTATATAGGGAACACTCGATTTTGGAGCACTATACCTGTCTGATCACACTACATGTACATGCCGCGTGGCTTAGCTGCTATGGTGTTTCGCTGCTAAGCACGAGGTCGCTGGATCATTATCCGGCCTCGCCGGCCGGATTTCAACGGGGGCGAAATCCAAGAACGCCCGTGTCCCGCGCATTGGCGGCAGCTGACAGCTCCCCATGGATGTCAAAATTAAAATAAAATTATGGTATTTTACATGCCGAAACCACGATGTGATTATGAGACAGGCCGTAGTGGGGCCTCCGGAAATTTGGACCACCTGGGGTTCATTAACGTGCACCTAAATCTAAGTACACGGGCTTTTTCGCATTTGGCCCCCATCGAAATTCGGTCGCCGTGGCCGGGATTCAATCCCGCGACCTCGTGCTCAGCAGTCCACACCATAGCCACTGAGCAACCACGGTGGGTGGTGGTCAAAAATACTCCGGAGTCACCCACTATGGCATGCCTCATAATAAGCTCTCGGTTTTGGCTCGTAAAACCCCAGAATTCATTCATTCATTCACACTACATGTCTGACCACACAATGCACGACATCCTTGGTGCCCACTTTTTATAGGTATAGCATTATTTGCCTACTTCAGCAGTTTTGAGGCTATATATATATATATATATATATATATATATATATATAACTCTTCTCTAACTCGAAGCCAGTCGCCCAAGTTGTCTACCAGCTTGCATCACTAGGTATGGGCTCGTGGTTGTGATGTCATCGCTGTCCTCCCATCGTTGTCATTTCAGCTTCAGGATCTGACACTCGTCATGCCGTCATTAGTCATACCGTCTACTTCGACCTAGTGGGCCAAGTAGTCTCACAGCTTGGGCCACTAGGTATGGACTCCTGGTCGCGATGCGGTCGTGGGTCATTCGATTCTCGCCATGCCATCGTAGTCACGAAATTGTCGTCGTTGAGTCGTCATGCTTTCGTTGTCACAGCACTGTCATAATGCATTTGGTTTCATTCCCATCGTCATTCTAACTTTGTCACCGAGCTCTCGTCTAGCTGTCATCATCATGCCATCTTCATCACGCCATCATCAGTTCAGTAACTTCATCGCATATTCGTCATGCCGTAGTCATTGTTAAATCGACGTCAATCTTTCTTCGTCATTCTATCGTAATTGGCTGTGACCATTTATTCGAGAATATACTGTCGCTGTCAGGCAATCGTCGCAGTCGGTATCGTGCATCCGCTGTCATCCGCCCTCGTAATGTCGTCGTGGCCGTGTCATCATCATCCCTCCAGCTCACGTCACCCCACTCTGGTGATGCCATTCTGGTCACGTCATTGTCGAAATGCAGGCTTCGTAGCAAGCGCATGACGTCGTAGCAAGTGCTCGTGAGTTCGGGGTGATGTGATAGGCCCCTGCCCTGAAAATGTTCTCATCGGTGAAGACAGTTGCCATGTGCTCCCTTTTCACGGCCTGTGCGAATACCAGCCGGCCATATTCCTATCTATCTGCCCTTTACCGGCACCTCGGTCAATACATGTCTTCGCTGGAACTTGAAGAGCTGCATCCTGAGGTGCTTTCGCACGGCTCTTGTCATTGTTGTCGCCACCACATTCATCTCCAAGGCCAGCCTTCTGAGGCTTCTCTGAGGCTGGCATTAGATTGTCTTAAGGTGAGAAGAGGCCACAGAGAGAGGATGTCCACTACAAGTTCTGGGCTTTGGGCCGTGGCTTCAGAGCCAGTGGTCAGCTGAGGCTCTCAGAGACGACACTGACTGACTGCGTGAGACAAGCAAAGGACAACCTTTACTGTCGATAGCCCAAACCAACTGCCTTCCAGCTTCCTGATCGCCGCTCCGACCTCAGGCTCGCTGCGCGTAGCCCGGGCGCGTGAGCCCAGCTCCGATGATGATGACTACGGCACAGCGGTGCTGCCATGCGGCCAACACCCCCATAAAGTTTAGTCGTTATGCGTGTCACATTTCAAAGCCAGCGGGCAAGCTTGCGGTGAACTTGAGGAATTTTGAAGACCTCGAAAGGGGAATGTCCAGCCTTACTCAGCGACGAGATTGAGGATCGATGTGATCTAGCGCGTGCCATTTTCCGAAAAATAATGAAGTTGTAGGAGGGACGTGACGGCGGCTGTACGAGCCGTGCCGTCGTCCCTGATCAGAAGGGCGAAGGCGGCGAGCCGAGCAACGGCTGCGACGACCAGCGTGGCTGGCTTTTGGAACGACACTGCGCGTGCCGAGCGTGCCCCTCGAGCACGCACTGCGCGTCTTTTATTTTGTCCTTCTTTAACAGCCGGCGCCAAGGCACCAGCTGAGGGCGCCGAACGAAGCGCCCCGCGCTGCGGCGTCGGTGGGGCGCTAGAGGGCCCCCCGCCCAGACGGAACGTCGAAATGGCGAGGCAGTTGAATCGTGGTTGAAAAGTGTCCGTGGCCAGTCCGAGTCGTCAACATGAAGGCATCGGGTCGCCACCGCTACTCAGGCGGGCGGCACTGGGAGCTCCGCAACGGTCGAGGGACTCGCAGAATGGACGCTTTTGGGAGGGGCGCGTCCAGCCGATAATATAATGATCAGCCCATGCGTCTTGAAGGAGGAACGGGGAGGCCTGTGAGGCGAATGGTACGCCGGCGGTACCCGCGCGAGCGTTGTCGGCGGCGTATTACGTGCCGAACCCTTACGTGGCGCGTAGGGTGCGCGCACGACCGATGGAGTTGAAGTGCTGGGTGGACCACAACGCGAGCAGTGCAGGTGGACGCGGCGCAGCCTGGCGGGGTGCATAGCGACGGAATACGTCGCGAGTGAGCCACGAGCTGATCGGGCAAAGGGGGGTCAAGGCCTGCAGGATCGTCCGGTGGTTCGTTGAGGACGCCTGACGTGGGATGCAGTGAGGGTCGCTGAAAGTCGTGACCCGTGTCCGCGGTGGTGGTAGCCGGCAGAGTCGGAGGCAGTGGGATCGGCGCGGTACCGAGCTCGCGCGCCGCCTCGGAGACCGGCTCAGCAGACCGCGTGAAAGGGTCAGATGCCGTTGTTGCAGGAGCGATGGCGTTGGAGACAGACCCAATGGCATGCGGCACGGTAGCCGGCGTTGGGTCGGTGATGTCCCCACTGTCGCCTGCCATCGTTGGGGGCGAGAAAGGGGATGACGTGGCCGGTGTCATGGTCGTGACGATACCCTCGGCGACAACATTGTGCGCGTACTCGCACGAAAGAGACCCCTGGAGACAGCCGGAGGCCGGGTACTGTGTGGTAGCGCATAGGGTGGGCGCCGAGACGGTATCGGGGCAAGTTGAGGG
Organism: Dermacentor silvarum; assembly: GCF_013339745.2. Classification (NCBI taxonomy): domain Eukaryota; kingdom Metazoa; phylum Arthropoda; class Arachnida; order Ixodida; family Ixodidae; genus Dermacentor; species Dermacentor silvarum. Next base: position 112,846,685 of record NC_051163.1, read on the forward strand.
AGGAAGGCTTGCCTGGTGGTGGCTTCCGGGCACAGGTTGAGATGCGGGTAGCGCTGGCGGTGGGAACGCAGGCAGCGATTAGCGCACCGTGCGGTCAGCCACTAGAAGAGGGTGGTAGGCAGCGCCGAAGAAGTCGAGCACGCGCTGCCGCAGTTCGTCGTACGGGCGCGGACCAGGCGATGGAACGCCGAGGTGGAGCTGGAGAGCAAGCGGCAGGACGTCGAGGAGTACCGCGTGCTTCAACTCCTGGATCCAGATGTGGTTAAGCTCTAGAGCTACCTCGAACTGAGCGAACCATGCGCCGACGTAGCTGGGCGAGAACGGCGGCAGTGGTGGGTCGAACTGTGGTTCCGGACAGGTGGCCATGGCAGCGTGTCGCTCGGTGGAACGCGCGTTCTCCCGGGTCACCAATGTAGAAGGGACGTGACGGCGGCTGTACGAGCCGTGCCGTCGTCCCTGATCGGGAGGGCGAAGGCGGCGAGCCGAGCGACTGGGCTGCGACGACCAGCGTGGCTGGCTTTTGGAACTACACTGCGCGTGCCGAGCTTGCCCCTCGAGCACGCGCTGCGCGTCTTTTATTTTCTCCTTCTTTGACAGCCGGCGGCAAGGCACCAGCTGAGAGCGCCGAACGAAGTGCCCCGCGCTGCGGCGTCGGCGGGCGCTACAAAGTCAGCATGAAGAGATGCGCACAATGTTTGCTGGCTTCTTCTTAAACGCTATATTAACCGCAAAAAGGCGGATGGCGCCTATGACATTCGGCGCATTGCTGCGAGCGTATATGCAATACGCAAACTACAAGGTAGCTGTTTCTGGTATTATTTCGGCTTGATAAGTACCTGATGGCATGAAAATATCTAATAGGTAAGTTTACGATTATCTCCATATTAAGCTCGGAAGATTTCTTTGTAGCCTTCAGCGGAAAAAGAACGCGCTGCCGATATCTTGTGAATGGGGTGAAACGGGCTATTTGTTACGTTCTCGCTCTTCGTAACTAAAAAAATAGAAATCACGAAAAAAAAGTACATCGATCGGGAACCGAGCACCGCGTGGGAGCCTGGAGATGGTACCACTACGCCAAAGCCTAACTTTTTCTTTCCTTCATGGTATGTATTACATTAACATATGATCCAATAAAACACTCACCAATTGTGCATTGTCATAGAATACCGGGCACAATGAGTCACACACAGAAACGCAGAAGAGTCACTGTTCATATCATAAGTAGTAATGCTGGTTCCGCTTTACAAGGGTGGCAAGGATAAGCGCCTCATCAAATTGGGGTGCCAGTCCGCCAAAGTCTAACTCAATATGGCGACTCTATGACGGACGTTATGACACGTTGTTAAGCATGTTCAATTTGCTTCGCAACGCCTTTTTCTTTCAATGATCCCGCCTTGTTAGGATATTTTTCTGATATCACTATGGGCAAATTATATACAAAACTTGGCTCTCTGACAAATGCCGAACGAGCGGCGACCACTGAAAGAGACTTTCTGTTCAAGGCATCGGCTGACCGTTGCGTTGGCTAAGGAGGTTGGTGTCGACATTCACCTGTAGCGCTCGTGTCTTCTACAGCCCGTAATCTCTGCACTTAACTCCGTGCACACATCTGCGGTGCAAGACGAGCATAATGAAGTGCTGGTATATTTCACGTTTCTGCCACTAAAGAAGACTTCGCTACTATTATTTTCAATTGCGAAAATACACTACACAATTGAAATTAATTGTGTAGTGTATTTAGGGCATTATACAGTGTATGTAGTGCATTATACTATGCATACGTATAATAATAATGAGAAGGCAAGGAAAAGCATCAATGGAAAGAAGAATTATTTGCACAATGCAATATTATGCAATATCAATAAGGTTAATTCATGAAGTACAAATCAAACAAAATCGAAAAAGGGGAACGTGTCTTCGAGAAGATACTCGTAATTAGAACAGCCCTATCATTGTTCCACCCACAAACTCTATACATAATCATCATTGTTCAGCAGAGTTGCCACACAAACGCGAAAATAGTCATATCCAATGCAGTATCACCGCTACGCAATGTGAAGGATTAAGAAGGAAAAGAAGAAAAGGCAGGCTGCAAATAAACTCAGATATCTTCGAAAAACTACAAATTCACCGGCATTGAATGATGTGTGAACCTACACATGATTTGTATAGAAAAATAGAATAATAAGCACACCATAAATACCGACAATAGATAATACAAAATCATTTGGTAAGAATGTCGAAAGGTACACGATAAATAAAGGCACAGGAGGACTGGACGGTTGAGATGGCAAAGTGTTGGAGGCAGAGCACGAGGCCGAGCTGAAAAGCGGGCTGCGATATATCTAGTGAAAAATATTCCTCGAAACGAAATGAAAAGCGCACGTTGAGATCTCTGCCTTCTGCGTGCGGCCGCGTGTGAGGCCATACAGCCCTCCGCTAACACCGCCATCTCGGAGCAGCGGGGCGCGTGCACCGCATCAGACGTTTTTTGCAGAAGAAAAACCTGTCAGGGCGCTATGTCCGAGGCCATGCACTGAGTATCCATCAGCGACTCGACATGAGTACCGTGTTTGCTAAGAGTCGAGATTTGTATGGTAGTGCATCGTGCAAGCCACATCGCCTAACCATCCAATAAATTCCAGTCGTTGCTTCAGTGAATAATTAGTATTTC
>NC_051163.1:112849458-112878718 GCF_013339745.2 Dermacentor silvarum
TTTTGTGAGACAAAAATACGAGCGGAAGCATATTACCAGGGTCAGAATTTCTACTTGGCCACTCCAGCCAACTAAAAGTGGCTGCAGTAGAGAGCTGTGAACTGACCCCTTTTCATTTATTTTGGTATGCCTGTGGTGTACCAAACCAATGAAACAGCACCAAAGGGGCGCAATGTGCTCGGCCACTTGCGGAAAGCGAGATTCGATCATAATGCTGCATGGTACAGCTGATTGACATAGGCTGCCTGCATACATAATTTAAAAGAAGCCTATGCCTGCTTAAGAAGCCTTTCCCAGAAATGCTGCCACACAGGCAAATGCGAACAGGCGGATGATGAGTGCCACGTTTGACTAGTGGATTAGTATCACATGGCAACGCCGTCCAAGAACTGTCTCCTTGTCCTTGATATGTACTGTGGGCACCTTACTGACAGCATGAAGCTTGAATGGAGATGAAGCTTGAATGAAGCATGAAGCTCTCCCAAGCTTGAATGGACATCGCTATTATACCAGGTGGCATGACGGACCAGCCTCAGCCACTTGACGTCTGTATCAAGAAGCATTTTGAGGGTTGCCTGCGGAAATCCTTCTCGATCTGGCCGAGTGATGAAGCGTATAAGCTAATAGCACCAGGTTGTACTAAATGCACATAACTAACGCAAGTGGCGAGCTGGGTCACTGAAGCATGGGTCACTGCAGTGACCCATGCAATTCACATGCAGTGAATTCCCATGCAATTCACATTCATATGCAGTGACCCAGCAATTCACATGGCAACGCCGTCCAAGAACTATTTCCTTGCCCTTGATATGTGCTGTGGGCACCTTACTGACAGCATGAAGGCTGTGCTCTCCCAAGTTTAAACGGACATTGCTATTATACCAGGTGGCATGACGGAGGAGTCTCAGCCACTGGACGTCTGTATCAACAAGCATTTTGAGGATTGCCTGCGGAAATACTTCGCGATGTGGCTGAGTGATGAAGCGTATAAGCTAACAGCAACAGGTTGTACTAAATGCACGTAACTAACGCAAGTGGCCAGCTGGGTCACTGCAGCATGGTGATGATTGTTGGAGTTTAGTGGCGCAAGGGCCAGGTATGGCCAAAGAGCGCCATGACAGTATTAGTTCGTATCAAGACGATGGTAATGGCTTGTTAGTGGTAGATGAATAGGGAATTATATGAACATTAGATGTGGCATGGCTGTAAAGGGGCCTAAAATCAGTCGCTGTAAAGTGCGTAAAATCTATAAGTAATAAGATTATGGCAATGAGTGATTATGTGTACTATGGACATGAACAATGCATTGCGAAAGAATGATACGAGTTACAAAAAATTAAGATACAAGAATTGGCCAGAAGCACAAGTGCCTAAACAGAGCCCTTGAAACACAAGGGCCTGGAGGCATGTGCAGTTAAAAAAAACTATCGCAGCAACATCCTCTAGAGAGAGGATGCACTACGAACTTATTGGGCTAATAACATGTAGCACAACATCTTTCAAGAAAGCAAGGACTGCGTTGGTGCTAAAAAGTGGTTCTTTACCGAGAAACATAGCGGGATGCAGAGGGACACAATAGCGATATGCGAGAGGAAAATGTTTCTTTCTTTCTCTTTCGGCTTCCCGACACTCCAAGAGGACGTGGAGGACGGTGAGCCTGTCGCCACATCTACCACATGTTGGAGGATCATTTCCATTCAATAGAAAATTGTGAGTACCATATGTGTGTCCTATTCTGAGACGACAGAATAGGACATCAGTTCGTCGTGTTTTAGTTGTACAGGGCCAGAAACCTAACTGTGGCTTAATCAAGTGGAGCTTATTAGTTGTTTCAGCGTCCCACAGACGCTGCCAGTGGCCTCGCAGTTTCCTTCGCAAAAAAGGCTTCAGATCTGTGGAGGAAATAGCAGCGGCAGGATTAATAGCTTGCGATGTAGTTGATGTGGCCAACTGGTCTGCTAGCACATTGCCCTCGATGCCTCTATGGCCAGGCACCCAGCATATTATTACATGTCTACGAGATTGGTAAATGTTACACAAGAGTGAGTAAAGCTCGATAACAACAGGATTCTTATGCTTTTGTAAAGATGTTAGCGCTTTTACAAGACTCAACGAGTCTGTGAATATTATTGCCTTTTGTAGTTTCAATTTCTCTATATGCTTCACCGCAGACAGTACTGCATAGGCTTCTGCGGTGAAAATGCTTGTTAGGGGGTTAATACGTCGGATTTTGAAAAAGAGGGGCCAACCGCGGCGTAAGATACGCCAGCATGGGACTTGGATGCGTCGGTATAGAATTCCGAGCACGAGTACTTCGATTGAAGTTCGCGGAAATGCATTGCAATTTCGAGGTCGGGAGCATGCTTTGTGACCTCTACAAAGGATAGATCACATTCTATCACCTGCCACTCCCAGGGCGGTGACAGCTTAGCTGGAGGCATTAGGCGATGTTCTAGAAGTGGGACATCCATCTCTTCGCTAAGTTCTCTTACACGCAGTGAGAAAGGCCGCCTCATAGAGGGTCGATTATAGAAAAGCGTTGAACACTTCAAATCATTAAGGGTTGTAAACAAGGATGTTCCCGATCGGAGTGCACTTTGAGAAAATAGGTGAAGCTGATGTATGTTCTCTGGAGGTGGAGTGACCACTCATTCGATTCTACGTATAAACTTTCGACGGGGCTTGTTCTGAATGCGCCAGTGGCCAGGCGGATACCTAGATGGTGGACAGGATCTAGCATTTTTAGCGCGCTAGGGGCGGCAGAGTGATATACTACGGCACCATAGTCCAATCGTGACCGAATGAGGCTCTTGTGAAGATTCATTAAACACTTCCTGTCGGTGCCCCAGGATGTGTGAGATAAAATTTTCAGTAAGTTCATTGTTCTTAGGCATTTCGCCTTGAGATGTTTTATGTGGTTGATGAAAGTAAGCTTACAGTCAAGTATGATGCCTAAAAATTTGTGATCTTTGTTTATAGGTATTTGTTGTCCATACATTTCGATAGTGGGATCTGCAACGAGACCTTTCTTCCTGGTGAAAAGAACACAAGAACTTTTGTGGGGGTTTATTTTGAACCCGTTTTCGTCTGCCCACTTTGACACTTTGTTCAACCCCTGCTGTACCTGTCTCTCGCACACTGCGAGGTTACAGGACTTGAATCCTATTTGTATATCGTCCACATAGATGGAATAAAAAATAGCGGGTGGTAACGAAGCACGAAGCGTGTTCATTTTAACGATAAAGAGTGTGCAGCTGAGCACGCCTCCCTGGGGTACACCAGTTTCCTGCACAAAAGGTCGTGATAGAACATTGCCAACTCGAACACGGAATGTGCGATTCAGCAGATAACTTTCAATCATATTTAACATATTACCACGTATACCAAAGTGGGAGAGGTCTCTCAGTATTCCAAACCGCCATGTGGTGTCATAGGCCTTTTCCATGTCTAGGAATACAGACAGAAAGAACTGTTTGTGAACAAAAGCTTCGCGTATCTGCGCCTCGATACGTATCAAATGGTCAGTGGTGGATCGACCCTCGCGAAAGCCGCACTGGTATGGGTCAAGCAGTTTGTTTGATTCAAGGAAATGTAATAGGCGACGGTTTATCATTTTTTCGAAGACTTTGCAGAGACAGCTTGTTAGCGCTATCGGCCGATAACTCGATACAGACGATGGATCCTTCCCCTGCTTCAGGATAGGGATCACTATGGCCTCTTTCCAGGCAGAGGGGATCTCGCCGGAAGTCCATATAGAGTTATACAGACAGAGAAGGGTTTTCTTCGTTTCAGAGGGCAGGTTCTTCAACATTTCATATAATATGCGGTCAGGGCCTGGGGCAGATTGGTTGCAACAGGCGAGTGATGCCTGAAGCTCTGCTAAAGAGAAAGGCAAGTTATAAGGCTCGTTCCCGGTGCTCTTTCGGTCTAGTTTTTGTTTTTCTATTGCTGCTTTGTGTTTTGTAAATTCTGGGGAATAGTGCAATGAACTGGACACATGTTCAAAATGTGCACCCAGGTGGTTCGCTTGGTCTTCCAAGCTGTCGCCCTGTGTGTTTACCAAAGGGAGTGAATATGTTTGTCGTCCTCTCACCTTGTTAACCCTGTTCCAGACTTTGGCCTCATCTGTATACGAGTGTATACCTGATAAAAACTTCTGCCAGCTCTCTCTTCTGGCCTGTCGGCGCGTTCTCCTGCCTTCGGACTTTACCTTCTTAAAATTGATAAGATTCTCCGCAGTAGGAGAATCGCGTAGCAACCCCCACGCTTTGTTCTGTTTTCTACGAACGTTCCTACATTCGTCGTTCCACCATGGGACACGGCGTTTGCATGCCGCACCACTTATTTCGGATATGCATTTAGAAGCGGCATCAATTATGAAGGAAGTAAAATATTCCACAGCAGCATCAGTTCCTAACGAAGACATGTTGGCCCAGGAGATGCTACTAGTAAGATTTCGAAATTTCTCCCAATCGGCTGTGTCAATCTTCCATCGAGGGGCTTGTGGTGACGGCTCAGTTTTGGTTGTTCGCAGTAGTATTGGGAAGTGATCGCTCCCGTACGGATTTTTGGTAACTTCCCATTTAAGTTCAGATAATAGAGACGGGGAAGCTATGCTAAGATCAATAGAAGAAAAGGTTCTGTTTGCGAGACAGTAAAATGTAGGTTCCTTCTTGTTCAGGAGACACGCGCCAGAGGAGAAAAGAAATTGTTCAACAAGACGACCTCGCGCATCGATACGAGAGTCGCCCCACAGACTACTGTGCGCATTGAAATCGCCAAGAACAAGATAGGGTTCTGGCAATTCATCTATAAGGACTGAAATTCATGTTTATGTAAGTGGTAATGGGGGGGTATGTAAAGTGAGCAGATGGTGATGAGCTTGTTTAGAAGAACAAGTCGAACTGCCACTGCTTCAAGGGGCGTTTGTAGCTGCAAACGTTGACATGCTATGCTTTTGTGAATTACAATGGCAACACCGCCTGATGATGCGAGAGCATCATCGCGATCTTTACGAAACGTAACATACTGTCGGAGAAAATTTGTATGTTTCGATTTTAAGTGCGTTTCCTGTACACACAGCACTTTTGGATTGTGTTGGTAAATAAGTTCTTGGACATCGTCGAGGTTCCTAAGAAGGCCTCTGACGTTCCATTGAATGATTTGTGTATCCATAATGAAAGTAAATTGGTGCTGTGTGTACTAAAAAAGGAAATGTTGCTTTAGATTACAGAGCCCTTTCCAGGCCCCGTAACTCGGGATTTGTCCTTTCTGAAGCGGTCGAGGGAGCCTCGCCGCTCCTTAGGCGCTTGGTGCGCCGTCGGATGGGTGTAGTGTCCATTGCCTCTTGTGAGGCGCCGGACACGCGCTCTTGCGAGCGAGATGTTTCGCGAGAAAGTCTCGCCGCGAAGGAGGAGACATTTGCGCCCACCAGCCCGGAGGTCGATGGGGCTGCCTTTGGGCCTGAGCTGTGCCGGCTGTTGCCAGCGCTAGCTGTGGCCGGTGAGGGTGAGGCAGCCTTGACTGCACCCACCGTGGGAGCTGCTGGCGGGCCTGCGGGTTTACTACGCGTAGCGCAGGCTGCCACCGAGGACTGTGGCGGTGCCGGCAACCCTGAGGTAACCGGACTTGTTTGCTGGTTGGGTGGAGTGGACTTAGCTCCTTCCACCCTGGGGGCAGGAGCCACAAGCGACAGCTCGCTGCGCGCGGGCTGGGCAGGTGGCAGTAGCCGCTGCGACGCTGCCCCTTGACGCGCCGCATCAGCATAAGTGGTAGTGTGGAATGGTGAGCACCTTTTGCGTGCTTCCCTGAACGATATGTTTTCACGGACTTTCAGTGTTAGAATTTCTTTCTCTTTTTTCCAGCTTGGACAAGACCGGGAGTAGGCTGGATGATCACCATCGCAATTTACGCAGTGAGGTGTAGCCTCGCAATTGTCTGAGGCATGGCCTTGTACTCCACACTTGGCACAGGTGAGTCGACCACGGCAGCTCTGCGAGCCATGGCCGAATCTTTGGCATTGGTAGCATCGCCTAGGATTTGGGATATATGGTCTTACTGCTATTTTTGTGTAGCCGGTTTCGATGCTTTGTGGCAAGACGCTTAATTCAAAGGTAAGTATCAGGTGTTTCGTGGGAATTTCTTTGTTGTCCCGTCTCATAACAATGCGCTGCACATTCGTGACATTCTGCTCCTTCCATCCTTCCAACAATTCGGTTTCAGATAGGTCGATGAGGTCTGCTTCTGATACTACCCCCCGTACTGTGTTCATGGACCGATGCGGTGAAACAGTAACGGGGACATCACCAAAGTTTGCCGAGTCTATTGTATTGTTCTCTATCACGTAGTTCAAGGAGAAGGTCCCCACTTGGCATTTTGGTGACCTTGTAGCCAGGGCCTAGCGTGTTGGTCAAGCTTTTTGCAACTACAAATGGGGATATGGTTCTTGCTAGTTTTTCGGTTCTTTCACTGTGGACTACTTGAAATCGTGGGAAAATGTCTTTAGGTCGGGTGAACAAGTTTATAATCTCATCGGTGCGTCCCCTCTTCTGAGGGAGACGATCAAGAAGCCTAGGAAAAGCGGGTGTTCCCATAGCAATTTGGTGTAGTTCGGCAGCAATGGCAGCCACCCACCTCGGAGTCCAACAAGGGGACGCTGCAGCACTTAACGTGTAAGGCTGCAGGCGCCAGCCGTACATTGCCGCTATAACCTTATATACAAACCCAAGAGAGGGCACCTACACAAGGTTAACCCAAGCCGCCTATGAAAAGTGAGGAAGTAACTGAAGAGAAGAGGTGACAGGACAGTGAGGACAGAAAAATAGAGAAGAAAAAGATCGGAGAGGGGGACAGGAAAAGGCGACCGCCGATTTCCCCCGGGTGGGTCAGTCCGGGGGTGCCGTCTATGTGAAGCAGAGGCCAAAGAGGTGTGTTGCCTCCGCCGGGGGGCCTTAAAGGTCCAAACACCCGGCATCGGCTCAACCCCCAGGATCCCCCTTTCCCCAGACACGGCTAAGCCGCGCACGGCTACACGCGGGAGGGTCCAACCCTCGTGTGCTCGGGTCCGTGGTGTCGCAACACACCAAACGCCTGCTTGCGCAGACGCCCCTTCGGGGGCTGCAGCATGGGACATGCCAGGAAGCTTGATCGCATGCTTTCAAGGAGCGCAGCATATAAAGTGCACTAAATGGCACCAAAAATTGTCGGCTCTTTTATGCTGACAATGATAAGAAGGTAAGCGGCAAGGCTAGCAGCAACGACAACACTGCATGGGCTGGGACGGGTCGTGACTAATAAATGCCGTTTGCGTTTTGTGTCTGTTGACCTAACTTGTCCCGCTTACACTCAAGAAAAGCCCTTTTTTCACCGGGTTGAGACCTTCAGGTGCTGGCTTAGGAGGGAGACAGGTCTAGATTTGAATAAATATGGTACTCGGCCATAAATCTAGTTTGTGGATCATACACAGCTACTTACGTCCATAAAGGAAAAACACAAGGGACATAACTCAGTTTCTTGCCCCACTCTGAAATATATGAGCCCTTTCAGCGCGTAAATGTAACATCGATCTTTAAAAAACAGTTCTTTGACTTTTAAAATTACCTTTCCGTCATCTCTTGAGGATCCGATGACAACATCGATGGCCTCTCCAGTTAATATGTCCATGTCAGCTACAAAAGAAAATGTACTTTTCCCTTGTATTGCCACGTCTCATAAAAAGTAAGGATTTACAACTTCAAAAGCAATATAGGAGTGCCATGCTATCGAAAGAGCATAACGTAACCATTTCACATTGCCGGGGCATATAAACCAAAAATGTCTGTCAGGAACATTGTGCGGGACATACCACACACTGGTACCTTGCAAACATGACCAGTACAATGACGCTGCAATAATACATAGGTATTTATTTCTGCCTACACTCAAGGGACTCGGGTACAGTCAAACCTAGTTAATACGTACCCGCTTAATGTGTAATTGCAGTTTAAATGTCGCGAAGATTCCCCCACCCAGCCCCCACTGACCCCATGCCTGACCGCTTGAGCCGTAGTGGCTCAATTGCCATCAAATGGTTATTGCGTACTATTTTCTTTCTAGTTCTAAACGCACAGGCAGAAATTCGGCAAATTTTCATGTGCGGAGACGTTCGATTATCGAGTTCCGACACTCGGACGACAGCTTCCAGCAATAGGGACCTTAAAACATGGCTATCATGATGCATTTCCTGCTCATACAGCTGTTGTCGAATGCAGCGCACAGGTTCATGGCCTTCGAGATTGACTTCTGGTAACGCAAAAAAAAAAGCTGCAGGTAAGAGGTGCGAATTCGCTGTCGCCGCCAAATCCAATCCAATTCAAGTAATAATCGCGCAGAAGAACATTTTGTTGCGATAGCAATCTTATGGACGCTCCATTTCTGCTGTGGTCTTCGCTTTAAGGTTTCGTATAAAGTCCAAACATGGTAACATCGTCGCCGCTTGCCATACGCTGTATGTGCGAGTGAAAGCTGGCAAGGGTCAGCCGGCGTTTGCGGCTCAATCCAATCTCACACGCGCGAGGTAGAAAGGCGGGGCAGAAGCATGCTTCTGACCCTCGTGATACACAGCAGAGGAGACGAGAAAGTGGGGGGTGTTCAGCGGCGCTGGCGCGGGCGCCTATCTTGAAAGCAATCTGCGACGTAGAGAAAGTGCGCGTCCGCGCGGGATTCGTCTTCAAAGGGAACTGCTATGTGAACAAAGTGCAACTAGTGCCGGTAGCTTCGTTTGCACTGTGCTTCCAACCTTTAGTTCGTATTGACGGCACGAAGGTCAATTCACTGGCTGCTCTTGCTGCACCTCCTCACTCCAGCGTTGGGACATCCGAGTTTCCGCGGTCATCGAGAGAGATGTGTTCATATTTAACTGTGCACGCTTTACACCGTGCTTGTTAACTTAGTTGGTAAGCGATTGTTTAAAACTTAATATGACCGATAAAACTACTATCCTTAGTTCATATAGTTGGCTACTAATTTGAAATCGCAATCGATGCTTCGCCTATCGGGTGAAACTGACTTTTTTTCTTCATTCCGCCAGTGTGCTTGCGGTCGTTGTGTTGTCGTAGGGTTCTGTTTTAAAGATGCCGTCATTGCGGCAAGTGAAGATATTTCTGGGGTTTTACGTGCCAAAACCAGTTCTGATTATGAGACACGCCGTAGTGGAGGGCTCCGGATTAATTTTGACCACCTGGGGTTCTTTAACGTGCACTAGAACGCAAGCACACGGGAATTTTTGCATTTAACCTCCATCGAAATGCGGCCGCCGTGGCCGGGATTCGAGCACGCAACCTCGTGCTCAGCAGCGCAACGCCTTAGCTAACTGAGCAACCACGGCGAGTGGTTGCTCCTCCGTGCGGTGTCCACAGCCGCACTGCGCATGTGCATCCTCCTCCCCCTCCTCTCCTTGTCTCATCTCCTCTCCTCTCGGCAATCCTCCTCTCCTTTCCGACGCTCCTCTCCTCTCCGGATTGCGCAACGAATGGCAACACCTGCGGCTTCGCGCGGAATAATGCGAAGCAGCTTAGGTTAGAGGCGCGACGGTAGGCGCTGCATACTCCACTGGGGGGCACCACTGCAGCTCGCGGTATAAAGACGCGCGTGCGCGCTCCGCTCCTCTCGTTCTCTTCCCGCAACGCCGCGATGAGTGCCACGGACAGCGCCAGCGTCAACGCCAGAGTCAGCACCGTGGTCGACCCCATGGCTGCTTCGCATACTACTCAGGGTTCCCCTACGGGAAGATGGTGTAATTTTTTTATATAAAGCACAGCCACATGACACAAATCAGTAACAACATATCAATCTAAAATCTTGTCAACTTTCAGTTGCCATACCTTTCTTTGGTCCGCTTCTTGTCCTTTTCCAAAGACACTAGAGGCTTTCTGAACCTTTTCGACGTGTGCCGCGCCATTTCTTCTTCAGTTTCTCCATTGCATTTAACAAAGCATTACAAAGCTGGCACTGCCGACAGGCAGCAATGTTAAGTGATAAACATTCAAGTGTCATAATAACAAATCAGGCCAGAATATGAGTTCGTCTGGTCTCGCCCTGGCATTACTCTCGTTTCATCCTTTCATGAACTCAAAGCATTTGCAAGCGTGACTCCCACGTCCACTACACGACAGATACACGTTGATGCAGTAGACAGGTTCTCATGTGGCATATGTCATTCCATCAGACTAAATATGGAGCCACTGAATATTTACGCCAAAAATTATGTGTCCAAAACCAAAATTCTGCTGATAACTGACAAAAGCACACATTTGCGCCGATGGCTCCTCCTGCGAAGCAGTGTCTACCTTGAGCGTCCGCGGCAGTGCGTGCTGCACCCCCTCCCCATTTCATAACGCCGACCCTTCCAGACATGTCGCAGACTGCCCGAGACTCTAATCAAAGGAGAGATACGTCTCGAGCAGCCAGGCCTAAACCCCAAAGTCACGCCTACGAGATTGCGCCGGCCATTTGCTTACTGCACAATGAGCGGGACAAAGCACATGCCGGTGAAGATTAAATCGTTCGAAATGTTAGTCGTATAAACATTTAAGGTGTGCTTATTAACCAATGAGTGGAACTTACCAGACATGTGCAGCACTCTGTCGCATCGCCGTTCCACCACACGTCGTAGGGGACAATTGGATCGAAATCCACGACATTGTCTTGGTTAAAGTTATGCACTGCGGTGTGCCTGACAACCGCACTGGTCATGTCCTTTTCATATTCAACGAATACAAGCATCTCGAGCTTAACAAAGTGCAACACAGTCGTTCTAGCTAAGATGACAGCTGTGGCTATGGCCGTGGACTCTATGGATGCAGATTGGCATGCGACTTCGACCGGACCACTGCATCACCTAACCTAAAACAAAACAGAAAAGAAAAATACTACTAAAGCAATGCCGTACAACAGAAGTGGGTGGAAGCACGGAGGAAGGAAAAAAAAACCTTTTTTAAAGTTTTTTTCATTCCTCCATGGGTTGAAGGCAAAAGGTTGTACAGTTGTACAGGAGCTTAATGATAAGAAATCTTGAGAACTGCATTAGGCGTAAGCATTCTTATAATGACCTCCCAACTCATCAGAGTAATTATGAATTTGACATCGATCGTTTGTGTGTTTTGTATACGTGGTCAATGAACCCGATTGTTGGTGTTCACTCATTTTGCCCACCGCGTCATGTAGAGTGGCGGGATCAGATTTCTCTGAGCGCAATAAAAACTTTTCAGCGCACGCAAACTCGCACAACACAGACACAGATGCACATGCGCGCGGGCCGCGTTCTTGTAGCGATTCCAGTCTCCGATAATATTCATTTTTGCACTTTGCGCGCTTTGTCAGTGGTCAGAGCGGCGCCCCGCCCGCGTTATCAAAGCGATCAGCCGGCCGTGAACGGTGGATGATAAGAGGGGCATATGATCTAGCGGAAGGCATCGCTACAATATCGTGGCCCTGCAGTAATCAAAAAGAGTTTGGGAAGTGAGCGTTTGGGTTGAAACTGCTCTGCCTGTTAGGTTCATCGCTCTGTCATGCATTGTCAAGCAGCTGAAGAAGCTGACCGCGTCTATTAGCCCGGAATATATATATATATATATATATATATATATATATATATATATATATGTCTAGTGGTAGAGCGCCCGCCTCGGCTGCGGGAGGCTATTGGTTCGATTCCCACCGCCGCCGGGCACCCACTGGTTCAAATGGGTACAAGCGTGCCCCGGCCTGGCGTTCGGCTTTCTTCTGGGGTGATGCGCTTGGGAAAGGAGCGTGCGCCCTTACCTAACCTCTATATATATATATATATATATATATATATATTGTAATGAAGAAGAACGCCTGGACTTAGGCAGCAGGATTGCCAACAGCATCGCGTGCCGCAGAAGCTCGAGCTTAGAGATTGTGCTCGGTGCAACGCTCGACCCGTCATCGGTCTTTCGTCCAATAAACCTCCTTTATAATTGGTGGACGTACTGGGTACCCCTCAACTCTACCATCCTGGAACTCCGCACTCGGACGCTAACTTCCACCATGCCAGACGCCGAATCACAGACGCTCCCGTCACCGCCCGTTCTCTGCTCTGGGGCTATCCGCCAACGGGATCCTACCATCTTCAGCGGGACCGACGACAACGACGTTGAAGATTGGCTTGCGTATTACGAGCGGGTAAGCGCTCATACCAAATGGGACGACTCGACCAAGCTAACCAGCGTCGCTTTCTATCTCGCGGGCATGGCCCATTTCTGGTTCAGGAACCATGAGGTAGATTTCCAAACGTGGTCTGCGTTCAAAACAGCCTTTACAGAAGTATTTGACCGTCCCGCCGTCCGCAAACTCCGAGCTGAGCAGCGCTTGCGCACACGCGCGCAGGTAACTGGTGAAACATTCACCAGCTTACATCGAAGACGTTGTCGATTTGTGCAAACGCGTCAATGCCACCATGTCGGAAGCGGACCGAACTAAGCACATCATGAAAGGCATTGATGATGACTGCTTTTCCAAATGCTCCTGGCCAAGAGCCCGAACAGTGTTGCTGACGTTATTACCCTCTGTCAGAGCTACGACGAGCTACGCAAGCAGCGAGCTTTGACGAGGCCTTCTCCTGCAACCGATGCGTCTATCTCCAGTCTGTCCATTGGTTCCGACCAGGCGTCGCTGCTCACGCGGATCAAAGCCTTTGTCCGCGAAGAAGTCGCACCACAGTTGTCCCTGGTACGCTTCACCCAGGTGCCTGCCAATCCATTGCGTTCCATTCTGCGCAACGTTATTCAAGGGGAAGTCGCTGAAGCACTGCCGGTTGCGTCCCAGCAGCCGCTTGTGGCCGCTCCGCTCACGTATGCTGCGGTAGCTGCCAGGTCACGCCACGAGCCGGTACCAGTTTTTCAGCAACCGATGCGCCGTCCTCCTCCTCCCGTCTCTTGGGTCGGCGCTCCTGTTGCCAACCCGTGGCGCACGCACGACAATCGGCCTATATGCTTCGCACGTAGATATCCCGGACACGTCGCAAGGTTCTGCCGCCGCGTGTAAACGATCGGCAATGATCTACAGGCGCCTCGTTACCCGGTCGAGTCCAATGCTGACTACACTCCATCCGACCCACCGCCAACTCGTACTCCGATTGATCGTCCTCGTTTCGACCATCGCCGCTCGCCATCCCCGCGACGCCGGTCGCTTTCACCGATGCGTCGCCGGCCCGTATCTAGCGACGCCGGAAAACTAGACGATGCAGTTCCCGAGGCAAGAACTGCGCCAGCATCGAAATGCCCAAGTCCTAGTTCCTTGCCTGTCAATGTTATTGACGTGTTTGTCGAAGGTGTCGCTATAGTCGCTCTACTCGATACCGGCGCAGCTGTTTCTGTTATGGATGCTAAATTTTGCCGATCACTTCGTAAGGTGACGACGCCTCTTTCTGGATTTTCACTTCAGACGGCAAGTGCTCAACCCATCGAACCAACCGCAGCGTGTACGGCTCGCGTGAAGATTCAAGACGTTATGTACACTGTAGAGCTTGTAGTACTATCATCGTGCCCCCACGCAATAATTCTAGGATGGGATTTTCTGTCTCGCCACAACGCTGTCATCGATTGCGCTCGCGCTGAGTTGAATTCTTCAAATTCAGTGACCTCGCCTTCATAGATCCTCATTCTCTCGCTAAACTTGTAGTCAAGGAAGACACCAGTATACCACCAGGCTCATCAGCACTCGTACCGCTCTCATGTGGTGCTATCTGCTCCGGAACGGTCTTCTTCACGCCGTCGATCTTTTCGCTGCCAGAAAAGCCCTTCCTCTGTCTTTTGCTACTCTTGACCTAGCCGCCGGTTTCAGCACAATGCCCGTTTATAACCTACTTCCATCCCCGCTCACATTGCTTCGTCACGAATGTCTTGGCCACGTCGAGACCGTCGATTCTATGCAGATTGTCGCCGTTCCCGACGAGGCCTCCTCTACGACTGTTCTTGACCTGAGTGCCCTTTCTGCTTCTGACACAACATCTACGGATGTCTTCACCCCATTCATCGACGAGGCTCTCACACCTTCGCAGCGATCCCAGCTTCTTGCCCTTGTGCAGCATTTCCGAAGTTCTTTCGACTTCGCCCAAGAATTATTAGGCCGCACATCAACAGTCGAGCACCACATCGACACCGGCTCCCACTGACCGCTGTGCCAACGTCCGTATCGTGTATCCGCTACAGAACGCCGCGTCATTGCTGACCAGGTCGACGACATGCTCCGTCGAGGTGCGATTCAGCCTTCACAGAGCCCGTGGGCTTCTCCTGTGGTACTTCACAAAGAAAGACGGTTCCATACGCTTCTGTGTAGATTTTCTGCGCTTAAACAAGATCACGCTGAAAGATGTTTACCCACTTCCACGCATTGATGATGCTGTGGACTGCTTACAAGGTGCCGAGTTTTTCTCGTGATTGGACTTGCGGTCAGGCTACTGGCAGGTACCGATGGCGGACGCCGATCACCCAAAAACTGCCTTCCTTACGCCAGATGGCCTATGCGAGTTCACCGCCATGCCTTTCGGACTTTGCAACACTCCTGCTACATTCGAAAGGATGATGGACAATGTTTTGCGTGCCCTTAAATGGAAGATCTGCCTATGTTACCTTGACGACATCGTAGTGTTCGCCCCTGATTTCGCAACACACCTGCGCCGCCTTCAGCACATACTCAGTTCCTTGCCCAACGCCGGTCTGCAGCTTAATCTGAAGAAATGTTGCTTTGCCGCACGCAAATTGACAATCCTCAGCCATGTTGTGTGTAAGGATGGCATTCTTCCAGATCCCGAGAAATTACGGGCCGTCTCTGCGTTTCCTAAGCCCACTACAATGAAAGCACTTCGCAGTTTCATCGGCTTATGCTCTTATTTCCGGCGCTTCGTTCAAAACTTCGCATCTATCCTATCACCCCTCACGCAAGTGCTTCGTGGTGCCAAAGACCTCTCATCGTGGTCCCCTGCCTGCGACCATGCGTTCTACACCTTGCGCCTTCTTCTCACGACGCCACCTATTCTTCGCCATTTTGACCCTCAAGCCCCTACTGAAGTTCATACCGATGCAAGTGGTATAGGCCTTGATGCTGTGCTTGCACAGCGTCATCCTGGCCACGCAGAATACGTCGTGGCTTATGCGAGCCACACGCTCACCAAGGCGGAGGGCAATTACAGCGTCACGGAAAAGTAGTGCTTGGCCATCGTCTGGACACTTGCCAAGTTTCGCCCTTATTTATATGACCGCTGTTTTGACGTCGTGACCGACCACCATGCGCTGTGTTGGCTTTCGAATTTAAAAGACCCATCAGGCCGCCTCGCTCGCTGGGCTCTGCGAATCCAGGAGTATGACATACCCGTAGTGTATCTTTCCGGGCGGAAGCATTCGGACGCTGACGCTCTTTCCCGCTCACCAGTTTCGCCAGAGGTCACTCGTGAGTCCCCCTGTGATCGCACGTTGTCATCTATTGACTTCGACATTATTGCTGCCGAACAACACAATGAACCCTAGGACTGCATCACTTTTAGACCTTCTTTCGGATACATCAACAGCTCCGGCTTCTAGAGCACTTCGGCGCCAGGTTCCAGCATTTTGCGATCCGTGATCAGCTCCTGTACCGGCGCAACTATGCCCCTGAGGGACGTACGTGGCTGCTAGTCATCCCGAGAGCCTTGAGATCAGAGATCTGTTCCTCTTTCCACTCGGACCACCAGTGTGGCCACGCCGGCGTTTTCAAGACGTACGAACGACTTCGGCACCACTACTACTGGCGGGGTGTGTACACCTTCGTTCGAAACTTCGTCCGTTCTTGCCGTGAATGTCAGCACCGCAAATCTCTGCCACATCTCTCAGCCGGTGAACTCCAACCCCTGCCATGTCCTTCTCAACCTTTTGATCGCGTTGGTGTCGATCTATATGGGCCTCTTACCTTGACTAAATCCGGCAACCGGTGGATTATAGTTGCCGTTGACCACTTGACACGCTATAGGAGGTTTATTGGACGAAAGACCGATGACGGGTCGAGCGTTGCACCGAGCACAATCTCTAAGCTCGAGCTTCTGCGGCACGCGATGCTGTTGGCAAACTTGCTGCCTAAGTCCAGGCGTTCTTCGTCATTACAATATATATATATATATATATATATATATATATATATATATATATGAAGGCCCAGAGCGCGCGGCCAATGTGGCTTACAGAAAAAAAAAACATTCTTTTCACGCCGCAGCAATCCAACACACGCATCGTTAACGTAGGAGCTGATCAATTACATATATGCACATGGATATTATTATGCAAAATGACACCGCCGAAACAAGGAAACCTTAAACAGCTTGTTTCTGTTTAGAAACGGTGGTCATGCATACAATCTAATTGACAAAAGACTGCACATTTCTGCTAGAGTAATAAATGAAGAAGAATTACAAGCTTAATTGCAATTGCACCGAAGCTTCGCGCGACAAATTGGGCGCTAAAATACAGATCATAAGCCCAAGGTTTCTCAACAACCACAATCATAGAAAAGTAATTGTTCTAGAAGCAACAGCTGCACTCCAAGCAGAGCATTAGAGCGGGGATTAACTGGCCGCAGGTGCGGCAGAACTCAGCGTAGCAAGTTAGTGGTGGCTGGATATTTCTTTATTAGTTTTTTATTTACTAGTTGTAACAATGTACCATTATTTCATACTATTGGAGTGCAGTTGCCGCGACACCACACGCCTCAAGAACACTGAAGCGGCAATGGGGACACCAAAGCCACAACCCGGACTGGTCCATGTGTTGGGGCTCACCGAGGCCCCTACTCACGGACCTCCTTGCTTCCAACTTTGATCCCCCCGCTGCCCCTTGGGTGCCCTAGAGATGCTGCGCTGCCTGCTTTATATAATATCAGGTGTTCTCCTAAGGCCTCCGTTTGCCGTTTACATATGTGCCCTCCTGGAGCAGTACTTGTAAAAAAATCCAGTCTATCGTTGCGACGAAAAGAGCACCCCGCAACGAAAAAAGCTGTCCACGACTTCTGCAACGCCACTGAGATCCTTGCCGAGTAATTATAGCATAGGTACGACGTGGTTTACTGAACGTGTAGATTGTGCGCGCCGCTTTTAGGAATGTGCTGCCACACGAAAATATGTTAGCATTGGCACTAAATATGCAATGACATCGATCGTGGTTGACTCTATGGTAGGATCAGTTCACAAGGCACAAAAATTCATCTAGCCATTTTCTTGTCTGGAATGTGTGTATGCTTCTTAATTCACGAGCAAGCATGAGTAAAATTATGATATAGTATCTTTCTCCATTGCAATATTCGAAAACCATCTCCTCCGCTGTTGTGTTTCTCTAGGTTGTTTAGTTCGCATCTTGTGCTAGCAAAAGAAAACTTACGAAGAAACGGAAACAAAAAGCACATTTTCCCTTTCGCCATCCCATAAGCAAAAAACATTTAATCCATCAATAAATCAATCAATTGTATATGCATGCATTCCTTGTTTTTGATGTGTATGCCTCTGCACTCCACGTCAGTTTTCTAAATCCTTTATTTTTTCAGGTTATTTAAAATGAACAACTTATCAGTTCATCATTTTTCTTAATGCTTTCACGGCTTTCAGCTACTTTACAAGTTTTCACGGCGACCGATGTACAATAACATCCTTGCGTATGAGGCATTTGGCTGTAATCACGCCAAACAAATAAATTAGAACATTTCTTTCGCATTTTAGTGACATATTAACCTTTATAATCTAACCCGTTATAATTTGACACTGGCCTAGCATTGTGTGATTTCGTCAGTAATACTGTGATTCTGATCACTAACGCGAGGCGAAGCCAAGCTTACTAACGCTAACTAAAAGCTTGCAGTTGACGTGATCGCGACTAGGTATTGCTTGCACCTTTATATTTATATAGTCCGTATAGTCACATTGGACTGCCTCGCAGTGTTCGCCCCAGCGAAAGATTTAGGCTTCGAATGTCAAGTGCCACAGCAAACTCGAGAGTACGTGCTGAAAGGACCAAGGTCGTCCACTGCTCCAAGTGAGGTACGTGTCATTATTTTAACTTTCAGCATTTAATACTGCGAATAACAAAAAGCTGTTACGAGTCTTACTGCGTGAGGGGCAAAATATGACGCGTCAAAGCCGCCGGTGTGCTTCGCGAGCCAAGAAACGTGTATTCTTGAGTGCTGCCTCGCGCCTCGATCGGTCACGACGCGGGGAAAGCGGGAATTGTGTCGTGCTAGCACTCGATCGTGATGCGCACGTTTCTTTCGAGTGTAGTTACAACCAACGTTGCTTGCAACCAAGAATCATGATGGTTTCAATGTGGGCTTGTTGGTAACGCATCTTGGAGGATTTATGATAGCGCGATTTATTTTGCAAGTTAGCGACGTGGCCATGTGTGTCCCTGTACGTGTGCCTTCTTTTGTCCAGTCTTTTAAATCGCGCTACCATAAACCCTTCAAGATGCAACAAAGGTGGTTTGGTTACAACGTGCCTCGATCAGGTGACGGTTACCACCGCGCATTACTTTAGCAATCACAGTTTTCTAGCAGAAGGAAGTGCAAGAGATGTCCTAATTTTGTTGCTACTGTAATATTTGTAAATTTCTAATTATAACCAACTGCCCAAGCCTCCAAATTTGTTCAAAATTTGTTAAATCAGTTATTACTGATATAAAATTATTATGCAATTTTACTGACTGACTTGTTTGGAGCCAGTGCAATTATTTGCGACAGTGAAACATGAACATCCTTGAGCATCCGATAACGGTATTTGAGTTTTATCAATTGATTCATACACATCTTAATGTCCTGTGCTGCATGTGGTAAATGTTTTATGCAACTACTGGCAGCATCTTTTTCTTTTACTTGTACTCATGCAGTATTAGGCGTCTATAAAGTCTTGAAATGGCTTTTTATGAGGTGAAGCGTATACACACATTGTGGCACTTGTATTTCAATAATCCAATGAAACACTGGTTCATTAAGGAGTGTTGTTCACTGTGAGCAGGAGAAACAGCGTGCAGAGTTCACCACTTGGTCACATGGATACTGCATCTGCATGGGTTAATTTTTGACACATGAAACAATAGCTGGCTACATATAGGCAGTCATGTTAGTTCATTTCCCCTTAGCGTCTGTGTTTGTTGCTGCAGTGCAGGAAGGGTGTGATAACGCTTGTGGAACTAAGTGACAGACAGCAAGGGAGATTACAAAAAAAGCAATACTTGGTTACATTGGCAGCACTTCTAGACATGTCAGAGGCTGTCCGCATTACATCTGGTGCCGGCCGTAATGCTGTTTTTTTCATCTGGGCCTCTGCAGTCTGTATCAACTGTGCTGCTTTCACTGAAATGTCATCTGAAGAGGCCTTATGTCTTTCTTGAGCCTTTTTAACTTTGATCCAAAATGATGAAGAGCTGTGTTTGTGGAGGTTTACCACTTGGTTATGCTGTGACCAATTGGTCACCTTCTCTGAGAGCTAGTGCTTCACTGGCACACCCTCTCTTCCATTATGTAGCAGACTCTGACACATAACACATCATTTGTTTCTGAATTGTGTCAGACTGAAAAGTTGGGTCTGGCTTGATACAAAACACAAGTATTCATTAGTACCTAAAACGTCTTGTTTAAGAACCATGCACTCATTTGCAAGAGAAGTTGGTCTGCATTACGTCATTCGTTTGATTATGCTGCTAAAGTTGGCAGGATAGCAGTTCACTAGCTGTCAGGCGAAATACATTTCCAATTCTTCAACATTCCCTTATCAAAAAAAGAGAATGAGGGTGGCCTGAGTCGCGTGCTTGAGGTGTTTGGACAGCTTCTTAGATGATTTGTGTCACAGCAAAGATGTGCGGTTAGTAGGACTTATGATAGGTTTGGCATGCTGTTGGTGATGCTTTGTTGACTTGACAAGGTTGGTTCAGGCTTTATAAGCTGTACTTTGAAATAAAAAGCAATATCAGTAAATATACAGGGTAACTCAGTTCACTCACTTAATATTGGTGAACCAAAACAAAGCTCACCGCAGCAAACATGTTCATTAGTGTACAGTCCTATGAAGGTCACTTTGTAGTTGTGCATCTTCTGACTGTAAAGATGGTAGGTGCTCTGGTAGCTGGGTCCTGCAGAAATGCAACACTTGAATCTCTGCAGTGTCCTAAGATTATTGATTAGGTATTACTAGTAGCAGTGGGTCTAAAGATGATGTAAAATAGTGGGATCTTTGTTTGGATGATGTAGACCCCACAAAGGAAGGACGTGGCATAAAATATTGAATTTGAATCATTCACGCGTAACAGCAACGATCTTAGCCTGCAACAATGCAACATTCAGGATCGACCATTGTTAGAGGGAACAAGCGAGCATGTTACCAATGCTGCATGAGGTGCCATTTGCTGGTGCATGGTAACCGCTTGGTGCAGAAAGCCACTGGCGCTCTGTGCTCCGTGTGTCGGCTGCTATTACCAAGCACTGAGCGGTGCAGTTGCAGACAATGCACGGAGCATACTGCCTCAACAGCACTCTGTTCCTGTGCCGAGCGGGCGCCAGCAGATGGCACTTTGCAGAAGAACAGCCACACGCGTGCGTGTTCCCTCTAATAGTAGGTACCTAAGCTGACCTACGTCCTCGTGCCAACACTGCTTCTATGTACAAGGCAGGGTATTTGCAAAAGGACACAGCCGGAGGTGGCTGATGGCCGAATAGTAGCCGACTCCATAGGGAGCACATTTTATCAGGGTCCTGTTCATTAACCGAGACAGAGTTGGTAAACCTGCACCTTCCTGCACTATTATGAAGTTAGCACATGGGACATACACTGTCGCATGCGCAATTCAATTCAATATATATAGAGAGCAACAAAATCCTTTTTTGCGCTACATCTTAATCAGTGAACTGGCTTTGCGCAAGAGTGGTAATCTCACCGTTGCCTTCCCATGCCATATGTATGTTTCTTGTGAATGTTACACTTGTTTTGTCGTTGGTGTCTCTAGAAGATAAAATTTATAATTTGTTTGCTCTTTCAGATGAACCTGAAAAACCTGAACAGCCCTTCCACGAATGTCAGTAGTGTTGAATCGAGCGAGAATGAAGCTGAGAATCCTAGGCACATCAACTCTAACCTTGCTTGAGAATTGCATGCTTGTGCAGCACGAGTGCACATGTCAGCGACGAAGAAGGCACTAACCAAGCTGCAAGTGAAATAGGCACTGCGTATGAAGATGCAGTGAACTTTCGTTTCAATGAATTCAATTCTGCCTTTGAGTTGAGCGATGATGGTTCGGAAGTGGAAGGATGAAGGGCACAAGGGTGATGCAGACAGTGAACGAGAGAATGGTGCTTAAGAAAGTGAGCACGCAGCCCTTGATTTGACATGTACTTCACAAAGCTCTCGGAGGAGTACTTTCCAAACCAGAAAGCAACAAGGGCACAGGCTATGCTGCTCATACTGGCTTATGTTGTTACTTCAAGTCTTATGTGGGCACAACTACAAGGACTTCTCACCTTAATAAATGCTTTGTTTGGGGAGAAAGTTGTGCCATGCACAACATATGCGGTGAGGAGGCTACAGAAAAACAGAAAAGCACTGAGAATCCAACTATACTACCAGACCTGTAATGAATATCTGGGAAGTTACAATGATGCCAAAGACGAAGACACCATCAATCGTACTTCTTGCCGCAGTGAGAAGCTGCAACATTTAAATAATACTACAAGTTTTTTGTGATATTTAAAATTAAGCAGCAGCTTCTGGTACGGCTAAAACAGGTTGGCAGTAACTTGCTTTCTAATTTGCAGAAGATTGCATCTGCTCCTCATGTGTCAGGTGTATTTGTTGACATCACGGATGGCATTCTCTACCGCAGCGTTAGAAAGCATAGGAACATCACATGGAGCGACATCACTTTGACCATGAACCCAGGTGGAGCAGCTGTGTTCGATGCGAGCAAAAACTCCATATGGCCAATTCAAGTGGTGATTATTGAACTGCCAGTTTTAACTCTGTGGCAAAATGTGCTAGCTTCAGGTGTGTGGTATTCAAATGTTCTCACTGAAGCAGTTTGTCGAAGAGATCAACAGCGTTGGAAAGCTGGTGTGGTCACACACTGGAAGGACTGTTCAGTCAGCTGTGCACGTTGTTGTCTGTTGTGTTGAGTCCCCAGCAAGAGCAGCTATCCTAAACCAGAAGCAGTATAATGGGTACTTTGGATGCAGCTGGTGCTTGGAGCAAGGTATGAGTATAGACGGTAAGTGAGTGCAGTTAAAGAGCATTTTGCCATTAATTGTAATGGCTATTGTCAAGTCTATGAGAGAAGGAATCTGGGCTCTTTGCTTATGCATCCTGGTAATCTTTGAATGTGATGTGCACACACTAAAGCACAGGCTGTCAAAAAAACTTTATCTCATGTTTCTCTGATCCATGTTTTAGTGTATGCGCTGCAGATTTGAAGAATACCAAATAAATTGTCACACATATTTACTGGATTTTACATACACAGGAAAGTTTGTAGTGATTAACAATTATTGCTATCCACTTACTGCTTTTTGTTTTAATTGTTTGGTGCATCAGCAGCTTTGGTTGAGCATGCCTGATGTCCGTACAAATAAAATATGTCCGTACGAATAAAAGCGTTGGAACGCATTCAGTCTAGCGCTGCAAGGTATGTCCTGGGGCGGTACAATCGGTTTGATAGTGCAACGGAATTAAAAAGAAATCTAGGATGGACTCCTCTAAGCGAACGCCGCAAGAATCTTCGTCTCAAGCTTTTTTACACTATATATCATAATCAATCTGGAATCAAGGCCTCATCATATCTGCGTCCTCCATATTATTTATCCACCCGAAGAGACCATGAGTTCAAAGTTCGGGAATATGCCCCCAGGACTAACCTTTTTAAGTTTTCTTTCTTTCCGAGGACCATATCGGAGTGGAATTTGCTACCGGCTGAGGTTGTGAGCCAAAACTCTGTTGATTTGTTTCTCTCTGTATTATGCCCCTCGCAATAATGCGAATGGCGCTGCGAGTTTTGTTTGAATAAAGAATAAAGAATAATGTATTTTTTTTATATTGACTGCATACTTTCCACACTATTTCATGATGCAATTATGTCATTACGTTCAGTGGCCTGCCGAATAATTGTTTTAACATTTGTTGCAAATCTGACAAAACAAGTAATACCTTAATAATATCGTGTTTGGCATTGGCAGACAGCAGCCTATGATCGGCCCCCGCAGGGGCGTCTGCGCAAGCAGGCGTTTGGTGAGTTGCGCCACCACGTACCCGAGCACCCGAGGGTTTGACCCTCCCGCGTGTAACCGTGCGTGGCTTAGCCGTGTCCGGGGAAAAGGGGATCCTGGGAGTTGAGCTGAAGCCGGGTGTCTGGACCTTCATGGCCCCTCGGCAGAGGCAACACACTCCTTTGGCCTCTGCTTCACGTAGACGGCACCCCCGGACTGACCCACCCGGGGGAAATCGGTAGTTGCCTTTTCCTGTCCTTCTCTTCGATCTTCGTCTTTCCCTCTCACTTTCTCCCTTTCCTGTCCTCTACTTATTTCTGTATCACTTCCGATTTTCCAGGCAGCGAGGGTTAACCTTGTGTGACATAACCAACCTAGGTTATTCATATTGGGTTATAGTGGGCATGTACCGCTGGCGTGATCAGAACTGAATACTTCATGTCCTGTCGCGTCCCCTAGTTGGGCTCCGTGGTGGGTGGCTGGCATGCCTGCCGAATACTGTGGCATCAATATGGCTAGCAATTTTCCTGCACTCCCTGATCGCTCCCTTAAGAGGGGGCGCACCGATGAAACTTTCAAGTTCTTTTTACAACAGAAAGAAACATTTCCCAGGTATCACGTCATACATAGTGAGCATGTAACGAAGACTGTCCGAATGATATCCCCCTTCATTGTATCAAAATGCTTGACAGACACCATAGGCCCTGGCTATAAAATAACAAAGATGGCAAGCGGCGACCTCCTGCTGGAGGTGCGTGACAAGCTACAACACACCAAATTGACAAACCTTGCTGCATTCGGGGACATTCCCATTTCTGTGAGTCCACATAGGTCCATGAATACTGTCCGTGGTGTCGTTTCGGAAATCGACCTGCTTGAACTAACTGAAACTGAACTGCTTGAGGGGTGGAAAGATGAAAACGTAGTAAATGTACAAAGGATTAAACTAAGACGTGACGACAAGGAAATCCCAACTAAGCACTTGATTATCACTTTTGGAACCAGCAACCTGCCTGAATACATCGAAACTGGATACTGTAAAGTTCGCGTACGACCGTACATTCCAAATCCGCGCCGATGCTTCAAGTGTCAGCGGTTTGGGCATGGATCTCAAAGCTGCCGTGGGCGCTCCACCTGTGCAAAATGTGCCTCAAATGACCACACCTCTGACGTCTGCACTTCTGATACACACTGTGTTAACTGTGATGGAGACCACCCGGCTTATTCGCGATCGTGTCCATCATGGAAAAAAGAAAAGGAAGTAATCGAACTCAAGGTCAAATTGAATATCTCTTTCCAAGAAGCACGAAGACGTTTTTTCACGACTCACAACCCATCGAAACCATCCTACGTTGATGTGACGCGGCGGGGGGCAGCGTCACTTTCTTCGGCGGCCGTCCGAGTCACACCTAGTGTGCCGGCAGTCATGCCGTCAGCCCCCTCGGCGGTATCAGCCAACACTGTTCCGCCACCCAGCAAAATGAGCCAGCAGTCCTCCGTGCCTGCGGGCTCTACGACACCTAGGGCCTCTGCTCGGTCAGAGAAGCCCGAAACACCCGCGAGCGTACGCCGCGAGCGGGCATCCAGCGCCTCGGTGGAGGTGATGGATACATCAAGTTCACCGGCGTCCCAGACGCCGAAGGATCGGCGCAGCTCTCAAGAGCGCGCCAAGAAAGACAAAACCCGCATCACGGGGCCCGGAAAGGGCCTTGTGGGCTAACACAGATTTCCCCTCTTAAACACACAGCACAAAACACTTTCACTATGGATACACAAATACTATATTGGAATGTCAGGGGTCTTCTCCACAACCTCGATGACGTTAAAGAACTCCTACATAAACATAATCCAAAATTGCTGTGTGTTCAAGAGACACACCTGAAACACACACAAACACACTTTCTTCGTCAGTACGCCATCTTTCGAAAAGACCGTGACGAAGCTAACGGCTCATGCGGCGGTGTAGCAATCGTTGCAGATAAGTCTGTAGCTTGTCATCATGTAGCCTTACAAACACCCCTTGAGGCAGTGTCAGTTAGGGCAGTTCTCTTCAATAAGTTGGTAACTGTTTGCTCCATATATATTCCCCCAAACTATCACCTCATAAAAACAGATTTCTATAACCTCATTGATCAACTTCCGGAACCCTATCTACTTGTGGGTGATTTTAATGCCCACAACACGTTGTGGGGAGACTCGCGATGTGATGCGAGAGGTCGACTCATCGAAAATTTCCTTCTGACCTCTGGTGCCTGCCTTTTTAATAAGAAGGAGCCGACATATTACAATGCCCAACATGATTCGTATTCATCGATAGATCTTGCAGTTGGATCAGCTTCTCTTCTGCCTGTCCTTGAATGGAAAGTACTTAACAATCCTTTTGGAAGTGACCACTTCCCTGTAACTCTAAGCTTAATAATGCAGCATGATAACCCTCCCAACATTCCTCGATGGAAATTAGCGTCGGCTGATTGGGAGCATTTTAAAAAATCAACTTATTTACCACGAGATTTTATAAACAATTTTAGTATCGATGATGCTGTCGCATATTTTACCGCTTTTATTATTGATGCTGCTGAAAAGTGTATCCCACAAACGAATGGTGGTTCACGTAAAAGACGTGTTCCCTGGTGGAACGAAGACTGTAGACAGGCGCGAAAAAGGCAAAATAAGGCATGGGGCATATTGCGTAGATCTCCAAATGCTGAAAATCTCATTCAATTTAAACAGACTAAATCGCAGGGAAGGCGGACACGACGTCAGGCAAAGAGAGAAAGCTGGGTGAGGTTTCTCTCGGGTATAAATTCCTACACACAGGAGGCAAAAGTGTGGAATGGCTTAAGAAAGCTAAAGGGGCAACAAATTCATCCGTTGCCTCTGGTTAATGACCAGGGGAATACCTTGCAGGACCAGGCAGACTGTCTTGGGGAGCACTTTGAGCATGTGTCAAGCTCAATCCATTATTCGAAATCCTTCCTTAAATACAAACAGATAGAAGAATGTAAGCCATTCATACGCAAATGTCGACAGAACGAACCTTATAACCTTCCTTTCACTATTGCCGAGTTGAGAGCTGCCTTGATCGCATGTAAGAGCTCTGCACCGGGACCTGACAGAGTCATGTATGACATGATTAAGAACATGCACACTGATACACAACTAACACTACTGGCACTTCTCAACACTATTTGGGCTGCCGGATATCTTCCATCCGCATGGAAAGAAGCGATTGTGGTCCCTGTATTGAAGCAGGGTAAAGATCCTTCCTTGGCGGCAAGTTACCGTCCCATAGCTCTCACAAGTTGCTTGTGCAAGCTATTTGAAAAAATGGTTAATCGACGCCTCATACATTTCCTTGAACTGAACAATATGCTTGATCCCTATCAGTGTGGCTTTAGAGAAGGGCGATCCACAACTGATCATCTTGTGCGCATTGAAGCAAATATTCGGGACGCATTTGTACATAAACAGTTTTTCTTATCGATATTCCTCGATATGGAGAAGGCGTACGACACAACGTGGCGTTACGGAATCTTGAGAGACTTGTCGCGAATGGGCATCCATGGCAATATGCTAAGCCTAATAGAAAGCTATTTGTCTAATCGTACCTTCCGCGTCAAAATCGGCAATGTATTGTCACGTCCATTTATACAGGAAACTGGTGTACCCCAGGGAGGCGTGCTCAGCTGCACACTCTTTGTCGTTAAGATGAACACACTCCGCGCCTCATTACCACCGGCAATTTTTATTCGGTCTACGTGGACGACATACAAATAGGCTTCAAGTCTTGTAACCTCGCAGTGTGCGAGAGACAGGTACAGCAGGGCTTGAACAAGGTATCCAAGTGGGCAGATGAAAACGGGTTTAAAGTTAACCCCCACAAAAGTTCTTGTGTTCTTTTCACGAGAAGGAGAGGCCTGATACCAGATCCCTGTGTAGAACTGTATGGACAGCAAATACCTGTGAACAAAGAACACAAGTTTTTAGGCATCATACTTGACTCTCAGCTTACCTTCATTCCCCAGATAAAGTATCTCAAGGCAAAATGCCTAAAAACCATGAACCTAATGAAGATTATATCTCACACAACATGGGGCAGCGACAGGAAGTGTCTACTGAAGCTTTATAAGAGTCTGATTCGTTCGCGAATAGATTATGGGGCTGTAGTATATCACTCTGCCGCCCCAAGCGCACTAAAGATGCTAGATCCCGTTCACCATCTAGGTATCCGCCTGGCCACCGGTGCTTTCAGAACAAGCCCTATTGAAAGCTTATACGTAGAATCGAATGAATGGTCACTCCATCTGCAGAGATCATACATCAGCTTCACATATTTCCTCAAAGTCCACTCTAATCATGAACATCCGTGTTATAAAACTGTTAACGATTTGTCATGTACTACACTTTTTCATAACCGACCCTCTATGAGACGTCCTTTCTCACTGCGTGTGAGAGAACTTAGCGAAGAAATGGATGTCCCACTTCTCGAACACTGTCTAATGCCTCCAGGTAAGCTGTTACCGCCCTGGGAGTGGCAGGTGATAGAATGTGATATATCCTTTGTAGAGGTCACAAAGCACGCTCCTGAACTCGAAATCGCAATGCATTTCCGTGAACTCCAATCGAAATACTCTTGCTCTGAATTCTACACCGACGCGTCAAAGTCACATGCTGGCGTATCTTACGCGGCTGTCGGTCCATCTTTTTCTGAATCAGACGTATTGAACCCATATACAAGTATCTTCTCTGCAGAAGCCTATGCAGTACTGTGTGCGGTTAAACACATTAAGAAATTAAAACTACAGAAGGCAATAATATTCACGGACTCCTTAAGTGTCGTAAAGGCACTAATGTCTTTAAGGAAACACAAAAATCCTGTTTTTATTGAACTTTACTCATATTTGTGCAATATCTACTCATCTGGTAGACATGTGACAATATGCTGGGTTCCTGGTCATAGATCCATCGAGGGTAATGTGCTAGCAGACCAAATGGCCACAGCAATTACATCTCAAGCTACCAATCTTAGCAGTACTATTGCCGCCACAGATCTCAAGCCTTTTTTGCGAACGAGACTGCGAAGCCACTGGCAACGCATGTGGGACAGTGAAACAAATAATAAGCTCCACTTGATTAAGCCACAGTTAGGTTTCTGGCCCTGTACAACTAAAACACGACGAACTGATGTCCTATTCTGCCGTCTCAGAATAGGACACACATATGGAACTCACAATTTTCTGTTGACTGGTAATGAGCCTCCAACCTGTGGTAGATGTGGAGAGAGGCTTACCGTGCGACACGTGCTCGTGGAGTGCAGGGAAGCCGAAAGAGAGAGAAAAAGACACTTCCCTTTAGCGTACCAGTACCGTCTCCCTCTCCACCCTGCTATGTTTCTTGGCGACGAACCTCTGTTTAGCACTAAAGCTGTTCTGGAATTTCTAAGTGATGTTGTACTGCATGTTACTTCCCCAATAGTTTCGTAGCGCGTCCTCTCTTCAGAGGATGTCACCGCGACAGTAGTTTTGCATAGCACGCGCCTCCAGGCCCTTACGTTTTCAAAGGGTCTGTCAAGGCAGTAGTGCTTAAAAAAATTATCTGTGATATATTTTCGCCTATCGTCATTATCTTGCAATTTGTTCTTTCGTGATCACAGTGCACCTCATTAGCCATTGCCATAATTTTATTACATATACATTTTACGCATTTTACAGCGATTGTTTTTAGGCCCTTTTACAGCCATGACACATCTACCTTTCGCAATTCATTGCTCCATTGTCAACTTATGAACACCGGCCTGGCGCTCTTTGGCCATATCTGGCCCTTGCGCCATTAAGCACCATACATCATCAACCTATGATCGTAGTTAGGTGGTGTGCCTGGATTTAACGGCACAGATTTCTGCATAAAGTGTCGCTAGCTAGCACCTGATACTGTAGACGAAGCACATAATTAGCTTTTGCAGTTTCCAGTTTGGCTCACTGCTGCATTTCTGAATCTAGGAAACAGCATA